>NC_056751.1:648022865-648038376 GCF_019279795.1 Protopterus annectens | reverse complement strand
AATTTAATTAATGACACATGCAATTCCCAACTTCTGACATTACTACACCACACATTCCTATGTAAATAACACTGCCACAAATGTTCAGCTTTTAATAAATGACACACACAATTCCCAACTCTGACATTACTACACCCCACATTCCCATGTAAATAGCACTGCCATGAATGTTCGAGCTTTAATAACAACATACACACCCCAACTTCTGACATTACTACACCACACATTCCCTATGCAAATAGCACAGCCATGAATGTTCAGCTTTAATAAATGACACACACAATTTACAACTTCTGACATTACTACACCACACATTCCCTGTGTAAATAGCACTGCCACGGATGTTCAGCTTTAATAATTGACACACACAATTTCCAATTTCTGATATTACTACACCAGAAATTCCCTCTGTAAATAGCACTGCCATAGATGCTCAGCTTTAATAAATGACACACAATTCCCAACTTCTGACATTATTACACCACACATTCCCATGTAAATAGTACTGTCATGGATGTTCAGCTTTAATAAACGACACATACAATTCCCAACTTTTGACATTACTACACCACACATTCCCTATGTAAATAGCACTGCCATGGATGTTCAGCTTTAACAAACAACACACACAATTCCCAACTTCTGACATTACTATACCACACATTCCCTATGTAAATAGCATTGCCATGGATGTTCAGCTTTAATAAGTGACACGTGCAATTCCTAACTTCTGATATTACTACACCACACATTCCATATGTAAATAGCACTGCCACGGATGCTCAGCTTTAAGAAATGACACATGCAGTTCCCAACTTCTGACATTACTACACCACACATTCCCTATGTAAATAACAAAGCCAGAGAGGCTCAGCTTCAATATATGACACACACAATTCCCAACTTCTAACATTACTACATCCCACATTCCCTATGACCCTGACCCTGAGCAGTATCCTACCCTCACCAAGAATGATGCCACAATACAGAGACAAAACGATCAGCTTTAATAATTGGCTTAATTACTGGTGTCATTCTAACGGGATCCAATGTCTGTCTGCCTGGGATGACATGCTTGACAAGCCACGCTACTTCACAAGGGACGGCTTGCACCTGTCACCCCTGGGCTTCCGGATATTGGCAAAGGCAAGGCTCTTACCACCCCATAGTGCCTTTTTAGGCAAGGCTCAAATGTTAAACCTACCCCTAGAAAACAAAAAATGGAGAAAACCAAGGGTAATACTGCTCAATGCCAGAAGTCTAAACCTCAAGATGCACGCCCTTGAAGCCCTCCTCAGTATGGAGAACATCGATGTCTGTGCTGTGACTGAAACCTGGTTCAAGGCTCCTGATAGCACCCCAGCACTATCAGGTTATACCTCATATCATGCGTTCCGGCCCCAAAATCCAGACCGAACCACAAAAGGAGGGGGACTATCCATATTCATAAAGGATACCCACACCTCCAGGTTAGTGGCAACACACGATGCATCGGAGACCATCCAGGTGCAATTAACCATAGGTAAAACTGCCCTACAGTTTGTAACATGCTACAGACCACCTTCTCAAACTTAGGAAACCCACACAGCCTACCTGAAGACACTGGAGGGTATGAATGTCTCTCTAAACACCATCATATTGGGTGACTTCAACTACCCAAACATAGACTGGGAACATTACTCAAGCCCCAACACCCTAGCCCAAAGATTCCTGGAGTTCATAAACTCAAATGCTATGGAACAACTAGTCACCATTCCCACAAGAGGAGAAAATATACTAGACCTGATCATCACAAACATGGGGACAAAATGCTCCACACCGGAAGTATATCCCTCATTGGTGAGATCAGACCATAAATTAATCTCACTGGAGATCCACATCCCACCCCCACCCCCAGCAAAGACCACAGTGAAGAACTTCTCAAAAGCAAACTTCACACTTCTTAAGACTGGAGTGGTATCCTTCAAGGCCCCCGAGCCAGTGGAAACCACAACCCACGCTGCTGAAACCCTTACAAATGCCTTCTACGAGCACCTCCAGGAATGTATGGATCAAGCAATCCCTAATAAAATCAAGACCCTTTCCACCAAAGGCAGGCGCCTGGTCTGGTGGACCCCAGCCATAAACAAACTCTACAACAAGAGGAGAAAGCTACTACATGACAGAGCAAAATCCCTAAAAGAGAAGGCATCTCTGATCAATACTAGCAAAAAACTACGATCACTCATAAAATCATCCAAGGCCAACTTTGAGAAAAATAGCTAATGACACAAAAGACAATCATAAGGCCTTCTTTAGCTATGTTAGAAACCTGGGTGGAAACTCCCAGATATGCTCAGAATTAGTCCAAAATGATAAAAAAATCACTGAACCCACAGACATTGCCAACATACTGGCAGACAGGTTCAGTGCAAATTTCTCCTCCCCCCAAAAGGAGAAATATCTATCCCACCAGAGTCTAGCCTCCCAAACATCTCAGATGCCCAGGTGAGAGCTGCTCTCTCTAAAGCAAAAAACACAGCATCAATGGGACTGGACGGTGTCCCCGGCTGTGTGCTACACTAACTCAATGAGGAACTAAACCCACACATAAGGCTGCTGTTTAATCTTAGCCTTACTACAGGATACGTACGCAAAGAATGGCATACGCAACTGTGGTCCCACTCCACAAAGGCGGTGCTTCTACGGACCCTGAAATTACCCCATAAGCTTGACGAGCCTTGTCTGCAAAGCTATGGAGAGGATCATAATGGAACTCATAAATAAAGACATTGGGGACCTACAGACACTGGATCCTACCCAATTTGGCTTTGTCAAGGGCAGATCCTGCCTCTTGAACTTGGTCGACTTTTTCAAAACAGTCACTAAGGCCATTGATGAGGGTAAGGCAGTTCACACAGCCTACCTTGTCCTAGCAAAGCTGCCGACACAATACCCCACTGGCATCATAGAAAAGCTCACCAGCTTAGATGTAAACCCATATGTCACAAGATGGGTTGCAAACTGGCTCAAGGACAGAACACACAGAGTTAGAGTTGCTGGTGCCATGTCAGACTCTAAGCCGGTCACGAGCAGTGTCCCACAGGGCTCAGTCCTGGGCCCCTCTTGTTCGGCATTTATTTTTCTGAAGTGCAGGCAAACATAGGGGGATTGTGGCTGACAAAATTTGCAGATGACTGCAAACTGGGCACCATAATTGACACTCCATCAGACACAGACATCCTCCAGAGAGGTCTCATAGAAATGGATAACTGGTGCCAGAGCCATGGCCTTAAGCTAAATGCCAAAAAATGTATAGTCATACCCTTTGGGAAAAACAAGGTAACCCCTAATTACCACATAGGTGGTAATCCATTAAACATGGAAGAAGTTATCAGGGACCTGGGGACCCAAGTTGACAGTAACCTCTCTTTGACACTCACATTGCCAAAGTGGTTAGGAAGACCTTCTACATTGCCCACCTGATCATGAAGGATTCACATCCAGATCAGGAGAGGTCATTGTACCCCTGTACTCTTCACTTATCAGACCAATGATTGAGTACAATGCCCCATCTGAATGTACCTTACCCGACACCTGCAGCAGTTGGAAAGACCCCAAAAGTTCCTCACCAAAAGGATAAAGGGGCTCAAACATATGTCATACGATGCCTGACTGAAGAAACTCCATCTCTATTCAGTCGCATACCGTCTGCTCAGAGGTGATCTGTGCCTGACATACAAGGCCATGTCCAACCCGGAATTAATGGACATGCTCCACCTCATAAAATCCAAATCCACCAGAGCCACGAGAGCAAGAGACTTAAACCTCATCATGGATATAAATAGGACATGCTGGAGGGACAGATTCATCACCCAGAGACTCCCTACACTATGGAACAGACTCCCAGTCCATGTGAGGCAGAGCCCCTCACTGACTCTGTTCAAGAGAAATCTTGACGAGTGGATGGGAGATCGTAGGTTTACCCCGGGAATCATCTCTGTATCACTGCTGGACAGAGGCACAGCAAACTAATGGGTATAGTATTCTCATCCTAAGGGGTGGTGAAAGCCACACACACTCTGGCTAGGCTTATAAATGCCCTAGGGTAGATAGCCTAGTATGAAGCTATGAACCTATAAGCACTGCCACGAATGTTCAGCTTTAATAAATAACACACACAATTCCCAACTTCTGACATTACTACACCACACATTTCCTGGGTAAATAGCACTGCCACGGATGGTCAGCTTTAATAAATGACAAACACAATTTCCAAGTTCTGATTTTACTACACCAGAAATTCCCTCTGTAAATAGCACTGCCACGGATGCTCAGCTTTAATAAATGACACACACAATTCCCAACTTCTGACACATTCCCTATGTAAATAGCACTGCCACAGATGATCAGCTTTAATAAATGACACACACAATTCCCAAATTCTGACATTACTACACCACACATTCCATATGTAAATAGAACTGCCACGGATGCTCAGCTTTAATAAATGACACATGCAGTACCCAACTTCTGACATTACTCCACCACACATTTCCTATGTAAACAGCACTACCATGGATGTTCAGCTTTAATAAATGACACACACAATTTACAACTTCTGACATTACTACACCACACATTCCCTATGTAAATAGCACTGCCACAGATGTTCAGCTCTAATAAACGACGCACACAATTCCCAACTTCTGACTTTACTACACCACAAATTCCCTCTGTAAATAGCACTGCCACGGATGTTCAGCTTTAAGAAATGGCTGATGCAATTCCCAACTTCTGACATTACTACACCACACATCCCATATGTAAATAGCGCTGCCACGGATGCTCAGCTTTAATAAATGACACACACAATTCACAACTTCTGACATTACTACAACATACATTCCCTATGTAAATAGCACTGCCATGTATGTTCAGCTTTAATAAGGGACACATGGAATTCCCAACTTCTGATAATATTACACCACACATTCCCTATGTAAATAGCACTGCCACTGATGCTCAGCTTTAATAAACGACACACCCAATTCCCAACTTCTGACATTACTACACCAGACATTCCATATGTAAATAGCACTGCCACAGATGCTCAGCTTTAATAAACGACACATGCAGTTCCCAACTTCTGCCATTATTACACCACACATATCCTATGTAAATAGCACTGCCATGGATGTTCAGCTTTATTAAATGACACACACATTTCCCAACTTCTGACATTATTACACCACACATTCCCTGTGTAAATAGCACTGCCACAGATGCTCAGCTTTAATAAATGACACACACAATTCCCAACTTCTGACATTACTACACCACATATTCCCTATGTAAATAGTACTGCCACGGATGCTCAGCTTTAGCAAATGACACATACAATTCCCAACTTCTGACATTACTACACCACACATTCCCTATGTAAATAACACTGCCAGAGATGCTCAGCTTTAATAAATGAGACACACAATTCCCAACTTCTGACATTACTACACCCCACATTCCCATGTAAATAGCACTGCCATGAATGTTCAGCTTTAATAAATAACACACACAAGTTACAACTTCTGACATTACTACACCACACATTCCCTGTGTAAATAGCACTGCCACGGATGTTCAGCTTTAATAATTGACACACACATTTTCCAATTTCTGATATTACTACACCAGAAATTCCCTCTGTAAATAGCACTGCCATAAATGCTCAGCTTTAATAAATGACACACAATTCCCAACTTCTGACATTATTACACCACACATTCCCTATGTAAATAGTACTGCCACGGATGTTCAGCTTTAATAAACGACACATGCAATTCCCAACTTCTGACATTACTATACCACACATTCCCTATGTAAATAGCATTGCCATGGATGTTCAGCTTTAATAAGTGACACATGCAATTCCCAACTTCTGACATTACTACACCACACATTCCATATGTAAATAGCACTTCCACGGATGCTCAGCTTTAATAAATGACACATGCAGTTCCCAACTTCTGCCATTACTACACCACACATTTCCTATGTAAATAGCACTGCCACGGATGTTCAGCTTTAATAAATGACACATGCAATTCCCAACTTCTGACATTACTACACCACACAATCCCTGTGTAAATAGCACTGCCACAGATGTTCAGCTATAATAAACCACACACACAATTCCCAACTTCTGACATTCTTACACCACACATTCCCTATGTAAATAGCAATGCCATGGATGCTCAGCTTTAATAAATGCACGCACAACTCCCAACTTCTGACATTACTACACCACACATTTCATAGGTAAATAGCACTACCACAAATGCTCAGCTTTAAAAATGACACACACAATTCACAACATCTGACAGTACTACACCACATATTCCCTATGTAAATAGTACTGCCACGGATGATCAGATTTAATAAATGACACATGCAATTCCCAACTTCTGACATTACTACACCCCACATTCCCTATATAAATAGCACTGCCATGAATGTTCAGCTTTAATAAACACACACAATTCCCAACTTCTGACATTACTACACCATACATTCCCTATGTAAATAGCACTGCCATGGATGTTCAGTTTTAATAAATGACACACACACAATTTACAACTTCTGACATTACTACACCAGACATTCCCTGTGTAAATAGCACTGCCACGGATGTTCAGCTTTAAAAATTGACACACACATTTTCCAATTTCTGATATTACTACACCAGAAATTCCCTCTGTAAATAGCACTGCCATAAATGCTCAGCTTTAATAAATGACACACAATTCCCAACTTCTGACATTATTAAACCACACATTGCCTATGTAAATAGTACTGCCACGGATGTTCAGCTTTAATAAACGACACATGCAATTCCCAACTTCTGACATTACTATACCACACATTCCCTATGTAAATAGCATTGCCATGGATGTTCAGCTTTAATAAGTGACACATGCAATTCCCAACTTCTGACATTACTACACCACACATTCCTTATGTAAATAGCACTGCCACATATGCTCAGCTTTAATAAATGACACACACAATTCCCAACTTCTGACATTACTACACCACACATTTCGTATGTAAATAGTACTGTCACGGATGCACAGCTTTAATAAATGACACTCACAATCCCCAACTTCTGACATTACTACACCACACATTCCCTATGTAAATAGCACTACCACAGATGCTCAGCTTTAATAAATGACATACACAATTCCCAACTTCTGACATTACTACATCACACATTTCCTATGTAAATAACACTGCCATGGATGCTCAGCTTTAATAAACGACACACACAATTCCCAAATTCTGCCATTACTACACCACACATTCCATATATAAATAGCACTGCCACGAATGCTCAGCTTTATTAAATGAAACACACAATTCCCAACTTCTGACATTACTACACCACACATTCCCTATGTAAATAGCATTGCCACGGATGCTCAGATTTAATTAATAACACATGCAATTCCCAACTTCTGACATTACTACACCACACATTCCCTATGTAAATAACACTGCCACAGATGCTCAGCTTTAAGAAATGAGACACACAATTCCCAACTTCTGACATTACTACACCACACATTCCCTATGCAAATAGCACTGCCATGAATGTTCAGCTTTGATAAATGACACACACAATTTACAACTTCTGACATTACTACACCACACATTCCCTGTGTAAATAGCACTGCCACGGATGTTCAGCTTTAATAATTGACACACACAATTTCCAATTTCTGATATTACTACACCAGAAATTCCCTCTGTAAATAGCACTGCCATAGATGCTCAGCTTTAATAAATGACACACAATTCCAAACTTCTAACATTATTACACCACACATTCCCATGTAAATAGTACTGCCACGGATGTTCAGCTTTAATAAACGACACATGCAATTCCCAACTTTTGACATTACTACACCACACATTCCCTATGTAAATAGCACTGCCATGGATGTTCAGCTTTAATAAACAACACACACAATTCCCAACTTCTGACATTACTATACCACACATTCCCTATGTAAATAGCATTGCCATGGATGTTCAGCTTTATTAAGTGACACGTGCAATTCCTAACTTCTGACATTACTACACCACACATTCCATATGTAAATAGCACTGCCACGGATGCTCAGCTTTAAGAAATGACACATGCAGTTCCCAACTTCTGCCATTACTACACCACACATTTCCTATGTAAATAGCACTGCCACAGATGTTCAGCTATAATAAACGACACACACAATTCCCAACTTCTGACATTCTTACACCACACATTCCCTATGTAAATAGCACTGCATGGATGCTCAGCTTTAATAAATGCACTCACAACTCCCAACTTCTGACATTACTACACCACACATTTCATAGGTAAATTGCACTACCACAAATGCTCAGCTTTAATAAATGACACACACAATTCCCAACTTCTGACATTACTATACCACACATTCCCTATGTAAATAGCACCGTCACGGATGCTCAGATTTAATAAATGACACATGCAATTGCCAACTTCTGAAATTACTTCACCACACATTCCCTATGTAAATAACACTGCCACAGAGGCTCAGCTTCAATACATGACACACACAATTCCCAACTTCTAACATTACTATACCCCACATTCCCTATGTAAACAGCACTGCCACGAATGTTCAGCTAATAATAAATAGCACACACAATTCCCAACTTCTCACATTACTACACCATACACTGCCTGTGTAAATAGCACTGCCATGGATGGTCAGCTTTAATAAATGTCAAACACAATTTCCAACTTCTGACTTTATTACACCACAAATTCCTTCTGTAAATAGCACTGCCACGGATGTTCAGCTTTAAGAAATGGCTGATGCAATTCCCAACTTCTGACATTACTACACCACACATCCCCTATGTAAATAGCACTGCCACAGATGCTCAGCTTTAATAAATGACACACACAATTCACAACTTCTGACATTACTACAACATACATTCCCTATGTAAATAGCACTGCCATGTATGTTCAGCTTTAATAAGGGACACATGGAATTCCCAACTTCTGACATTACTACACCACACATTCCCTATGTAAATAGCACTGCCACTGATGCTCAGCTTTAATAAATGACACACCCAGTTCCCAACTTCTGACATTACTACACAACACATTCCATTTGTAAATAGCCTGCCACAGATGCTCAGCCTTAATAAATGACACATGCTGTTCCCAACTTCTGCCATTATTACACCACACATATCCTACGTAAATAGCACTGCCATGGATGTTCAGCTTTATTAAATGACACACACATTTCCCAACTTCTGACATTTTTACACCACACATTCCCTGTGTAAATAGCACTGCCACAGATGCTCAGCTTTAAAAATGCACGCACAACTCCCAACTTCTGACATTACTACACCACACATTCCCTATGTAAATAGTACTGCCACGGATGCTCAGCTTTAAAAATGCACGCACAACTCCCAACTTCTGACATTACTACACCACACATATCCTATGTAAATAGCACTGCCATGGATGTTCAGCTTTATTAAATGACACACACAATTCCCAACTTCTGACATTACTATACCACATATTCCCTATGTAAATAGTACTGCCACGGATGCTCAGCTTTAAAAATGCACGCACAACTCCCAACTTCTGACATTACTACACCACACATTTCATAGGTAAATAGCACTACCACAAATGCTCAGCTTTAATAAATGACACACACAATTCCCAACTTCTGACATTACTACACCACACATTCCCTATGTAAATAGCACTGCCACAGATGCTCAGATTTAATAAATGACACATGCAATTCCCAACTTCTGACATTACTACACCACACATTCCCTATGTAAATAACACTGCCACAGAGGCACAGCTTCAATACATGACACACACAATTCCCAACTTCTAACATTACTACACCTCACATTCCCTATGTAAATAGCACTGCCACGAATGTTCAGCTAATAATAAATAGCACACACAATTCCCAACTTCTCACATTACTACACCATACATTGCCTGTGTAAATAGCACTGCCACGGATGGTCATCTTTAATAAATCTCAAACACAATTTCCAACTTCTGACTTTACTACACCACAAATTCCCTCTGTAAATAGCACTGCCACGGATGTTCAGCTTTAAGAAACAGCTGATGCAATTCCCAACTTCTGACATTACTACACGACACATCCCCTATGTAAATAGCGCTGCCACGGATGCTCAGCTTTAATAAATGACACACACAATTCACAACTTCTGACATTACTACAACATACATTCCCTATGTAAATAGCACTGCCATGTATGTTCAGCTTTAATAAGGGACACATGGAATTCCCAACTTCTGACATTACTACACCACACATTCCCTATGTAAATAGCACTGCCACTGATGCTCATCTTTAATAAATGACACACCCAATTCCCAACTTCTGACATTACTACACCAAACATTCCATATGTAAATAGCCTGCCACAGATGCTCAGATTTAATAAACAACACATGCAGTTCCCAACTTCTGCCATTATTACACCACACATATCCTATGTAAATAGCACTGCCACGGATGTTCAGCTTTATTAAATGACACACACATTTCCCAACTTCTGACATTATTAAACCACACATTCCCTGTGTAAATAGCACTGCCACAGATGCTCAGCTTTAATAAATGACACACACAATTCCCAACTTCTGACATTACTACACCACATATTCCCTATGTAAATAGTACTGCCACGGATGCTCAGCTTTAGCAAATGACACATGCAATTCCCAACTTCTGACATTACTACACCACACATTCCCTATGTAAATAACACTGCCACAGATGCTCAGCTTTAATAACAACACACACAATTCCCAACTTCTGACATTACTACACCACACATTCCCTATGAAAATGGCACTGCCATGGATGTTCAGCTTTAATAAATGACACACACAATTTACAACTTCTGACATTACTACACCACACATTCCCTGTGTAAATAGCACTGCCACGGATGTTCAGCTTTAATAATTGACACACACAATTTCCAAATTCTGATATTACTACACCAGAAATTCCCTCTGTAAATAGCACTGCCATGGATGCTAAGCTTTAATAAATGACACACAATTCCCAACTTCTGACATTATTACACCACACATTCCCTATGTAAATAGTACTGCCACGGATGTTCAGCTTTAATAAACGACACACACAATTCCCATCTTCTGACATTACTACACCACATATTCCCTATGTAAATAGCACTGTCACATATGCACAGCTTTAATAAATGACACACACAATTCCCAACTTCTGACATTACTACACCACACATTTCCTATGTAAATAACACTGCCACAGATGCTCAGCTTTAATAAATGACACACACAATTCCCAACTTCTGACATTACTACATCACACATTTCCTATATAAATAGCACTGCCATGGATGCTCAGCTTTAATAAATGACACACACAATTCCCAGCCTCTGACATTACTACACCACACATTCCCTACGTAAATAGCACTGCCACGGATGCTCAGATTTAATTAATGACACATGCAATTCCCAACTTCTGACATTACTACACCACACATTCCCTATGTAAATAACACTGCCACAGATGCTCAGCTTTAATAAATGAGACACACAATTCCCAACTTCTGACATTACCACACCCCACATTCCCATGTAAATAGCACTGCCATGGATGATGTAAATAGCACTGCCACGAATGTTCAGCTTTCATAACAACACACACAATTCCCAACTTCTGACATTAATACACCACACATTCCCTATGCAAATAGCACTGCCATGAATGTTCAGCTTTAATTAATGACACACACAATTCACAACTTCTGACATTACTACACCACACATTCCCTGTGTAAATAGCACTGCCACAGATGTTCAGCTTTAATAATTGACACACACACAATTTCCAACTTCTGATATTACTATACCAGAAATTCCCTCTGTAAATAGCACTGCATGGATGCTCAGCTTTAATAAATGACACACAATTCCCAACTTCTGACATTATTACACCACACATTCCCTATGTAAATAGTACTGCTACTGATGTTCAGCTTTAATAAACAACATATGCAATTCCCAACTTTTGACATTAGTTCACCACACATTCCCTATGTAAATAGCACTGCCATGGATGTTCAGCTTAAACGACGCACACAATTCCCAACCTCTGACATTACTATACCACACATTCCCTAGGTAAATAGCATTGCCATGGATGTTGAGCTTTAATAAGTGACACATGCAATTCCCAACTTCTGACATTACTACACCACACATTCCATATGTAAATAGCACTGCCACAGATTCTCAGCTTTAATAAATGACACACACAATTCCCAACTTCTGACATTACTGCACCACACATCCCATATGTGAATAGCACTGCCACGGAAGCTCAGCTTTAATAAATGACACATGCAGTTCCCAACTTCTGCCATTACTACACCACACATTTCCTATGTAAATAGCACTGCCACGGATGTTCAGCTTTAATAAATGATGCACACAATTCCCAACTTCTGATATTACTACACCACAAAATCCCTGTGTAAATAACACTGCCACAGATGTTCAGCTATAATAAACGACACACACAATTCCAAACTTCTGACATTATTACACCACACATTCTCTATGAAAATAGCACTGCATGGATGCTCAGCTTTAATAAATGCATGCACAACTCCGAACTTCTGACATTACTACACCACACATTTCATATGTAAATAGCACTATCACGAATGCTCAGCTTTAATAAATGACACACACAATTCCAAACTTCTGACATTACTACACCACATATTCCCTATGTAAATAGCACTGCCATGGATGCTCAGATTTAATAAATGACACATGCAATTCCCAACTTCTGACATTACTACACCACACATTCCCTATGTAAATAACAAAGCCAGAGAGGCTCAGCTTCAATATATGACACACACAATTCCCAACTTCTAACATTACTACATCCCACATTCCCTATGACCCTGACCCTGAGCAGTATCCTACCCTCATCAAGAATGATGCCACAATACAGAGACAAAATGATCAGCTTTAATAATTGGCTTAATTACTGGTGTCATTCTAAGGGGATCCAATGTCTGTCTGCCTGGGATGACATGTTTGACAAGCCACGCTGCTTCACAAGGGACGGCTTGCACCTGTCACCCCTGGGCTTCCGGATATTGGCAAAGGCTCTTACACCCCCATAGTGCCTTTTTTAGGCAAGGCTCAAATGATAAACCTACCGCCCTAGAAAACAAAAAAATGGAGAAAAACTAAGGGTAATACTGCTCAATGCCAGAAGTCTAAACCTCAAGATGCACTGAAGCCCTCCTCAGTATGGAGAACATCGATGTCTGTGCTGTGACTGAAACCTGGTTCAAGGCTCCTGAGAGCACCCCAGCACTATCAGGTTATACCTCATATCATGCTCCAGCCCCAAAATCCGGACTGAACCACAAAAGGAGGGGGACTATCCATATTCATAAAAGGATACCCACACCTCCAGGTTAGTGGCAACACACGTATGCATCGACCATCCAGGTGCAATTAACCATAGGTAAAACTGCCCTACAGTTTGTAACATGCTACAGACCACCTTCTCAAACTCAGGAAACCCACACAGCCTACCTGAAGACACTGGAGAGTATGAATGTCTCTCCAAACACCATCATATTGGGTGACTTCAACTACCCAAACATAGACTGGGAACATTACTCAAGCCCCAACACCCTAGCCCAAAGATTCCTGGAGTTCATAAACTCAAATGCTATGGAACAACTAGTCACCATTCCCACAAGAGGAGAAAATATACTAGACCTGATCATCACAAACATGGGGACAAAATGCTCCACACTGAAGTATATCCCTCATTGGTGAGATCAGACCATAAATTAATCTCACTGAGATCCACATCCCGCCCCACCCCAGCAAAAGACCACAGTGAAGAACTTCTCAAAAGCAAACTTCACACTTCTAAGACTGAGTGGTATCCTTCAAGGCCCCGAGCCAGTGGAAACCACAACCCATGCTGCTGAAACTCTTACAAATGCCTTCTACGAGCACCTCCAGGAATGTATGGATCAAGCAATCCCTAATAAAATCAAGACCCTTTCCACCAAAGGTATACCCGGTCTGGTGGACCCCAGCCATAAACAAACTCTACAACAAGAGGAGAAAGCTACTACATGACAGAGCAAAATCCCTAAAAGAGAAGGCATCTCTGATCAATACTAGCAAGAAACTACGATCACTCATAAAATCATCCAAGGCCAACTTTGAGAGAAAATCGCTAATGACACAAAGACAATCATAAGGCCTTCTTTAGCTATGTTAGAAACCTGGGTGGAAACTCCCAGATACGCCTAGAATTAGTCCAAAATGATAAAAAAATCACTGAACCCACAGACATTGCCAACATACTGGCAGACAGGTTCAGTGCAAATTTCTCCCCTCCCTCCCCCCCAAAAGGAGAAATATCTATCCCACCAGAGTATAGCCTCCCAAACATCTCAGATGCCCAGGTGAGAGCTGCTCTCTAAAGCAAAAACACAGCATCACTGGGACCGGACGGTGTCCCCGGCTGTGTGCTACAATTTAACTCAATGAGGAACTAAACCCACACATAAGGCTGCTGTTTAATCTTAGCCTTACTACAGGATAACGTACCCAAAGAATGGCGATAGCAACTGTGGTCCCACTCCACAAAGGCGGTGCTTCACGGACTCTGAAACATTACCGCCCCATAAGCTTGACGAGCCTTGTCTGCAAAGCTATGGAGAGGATCATAATGGAACTCATAAATAAAGACATTGGGGACCTACAGACACTGGATCCTACCCAATTTGGCTTTGTCAAGGGCAGATCCTGCCTCTTGAACTTGGTCGACTTTTTCAAAACAGTCACTAAGGCCATTGATGAGCGTAAGGCAGTTCACACAGCCTACCTTGACCTAGCAAAAGCTGCTCACACAATACCCCACTCGGGCATCATAGAAAAGCTCACCAGTATAGATGTAAACCCATATGTCACAAGATGGGTTGCAAACTGGCTCAAGGACAGAACACACAGAGTTAGAGTTGCTGGTGCCATGTCAGACTCTAAGCCGGTCATGAGCGGTGTCCCACAGGGCTCAGTCCTGGGCCCCTCTTTGTTCGGCATTTATTTTTCTGAAGTGCAGGCAAACATAGGGGGATTGTGGCTGACAAAATTTGCAAATGACTGCAAACTGGGCACCATAATTGACACTCCATCAGACACAGACATCCTCCAGAGAGGTCTCATAGAAATGGATAACTGGTGCCAGAGCCATGGCCTTAAGCTAAATGCCAAAAATGTATAGTCATACCCTTTGGGAAAAACAAGGTAACCCCTAATTACCACATAGGTGGTAATCCATTAAACACGGAAGAAGTTATCAGG
>NC_056751.1:647661979-647704479 GCF_019279795.1 Protopterus annectens | reverse complement strand
GAAGGCGTTCATGATAGTGGTGTTATACGTGATTCAGTTTTTTATGTAATAAAACTGTTCAATTTGGTGGATTGGACTCGTTCTTCGTGAATACTGCTTGATTTTTTGTTCTATATCCCTTTTCCCCACTGTAGTGTGATCCTGGAGTTAGAATTTATAGTTGGGGGTGTGTGGGGGCACAGCCCCCCACATTGGGGGGGTGTGGGAGGTGTAGCCAATCACCTAGCTTGTTTTATAGTATGCAGTTTCTGTTAAGAGGGTAAGTTAGTACTTTTTAATCAAACTATGTAGGGGGGCTACAACCCCTAAACCCCCCCAATGTGGGGGGCTGCACTGCTCACACCCCCAACTATATATTCTAACTCCAAGATCGCACTACAGTGGGGAAAAGGGCATATACACTGCCACTACTATTTTCGGTGAAATGTGCTTTCAGCAAAATGAGTTTTCGGTGAAATGTGCTTTGGGTGATTTGGTCTTGGTGACAAGAAATTCAGTGAAATGTGCTTCCGGGGAAATGAACCAGACAGATATATATATATATATATATATATATATATATATATATATATATATAAATATAAAATTTTCCTCTCTTTCCAGGCCCCAAATAAGACTCCCCACTAACAGAACTATAGAGTTGAGTCCTCAGCTGAGTGTGCCAAGCCAAGTCCTCCACCGCCCTCTCTGTGAAACCAGTGCTCTGTGTCCCTGCTCCAAGTAGCTGACACACACATACACTCTTTTAGATTTAATTTTTACACATACACACACACACACATGGGAAAGGCTGGCACAGAGATTTACCAGTTGTGCCCCCTCTGCCTAGACTATAAGGTAGATACTGCCACCAGAACACCCAAAGCTAGCTACCCAAAGACTCTTGCAAGGGTACCCAATTATATGGGGTAAAATTAATACTAATACAAATGGTAGTGTTTGACCAATGCAGCAAGGATTTCAAGATTGGCCACAGTTCCAGCAAATAAATGTAAGTAACCTCAAAGGTTAAAATATTCTATAAAGATCAGCCACAATGAAATGTTTAAATATATTTAATAATAAATAATAAAATAACATAAACATCAGAGTTTCAATCACAGAAAAATTTAAAAAGAACACAAATGTAAAGGTTCACACAGATGTAGAAAAACAAAACTTAAGTAATCTCACTTTATTTTCCTGACTGATCTAAAGAATTACTGTCCGATAGTTAAGAACAACAAAATAGTGTACGAAGTGGAAAAAATGCACCAAGAAAAAACAGAATCACCACTCCAAGTAGCCAAGAACCAGACTTGGTAGTATCAAATAAAAATGTTTAATTCCCCAACAAAAAAGACTCAGTAGTAACACAGTCAGTCCCATAGTTAACTTACTAGATCAAGGCAAGATGATGCGGATGAGAGGTCTTTCTTTGTTAGGTTTCACAAACAGACTGCTGAGAGCTAAGTGACATTTCTCACTAATATCCAAATACCATTTCAGTGCTGACTATAGAATGACATCACATATGGTCATCTGACTCTGGTTCCAACACTACCCCCTTTACTAGAAACTGAATCAGAATCTAGCACATATGTGTCTTCATACACACAAATAGAGCCTTGCTAAGGTGTGTTATAGCATCTTGAAGCTATAAAGCCATTTCAAAAACTTCCACCCTTCCAGCATAGCAATTAGTTCACCCCTATGGACAATACAGTAGGACTCCTAGTCCTGGTTTTCATAGACGTTTTGTCTCTGGCTGCAATCAGAACTGTAAGATACAATACTTATGGCCTAAACCAGGTAATTTAATTTCAAACTATTTTTCAAAGTTAGCTGGACTGAGATTAACCTTCCAGCATCCTCTGTTACAATACATTCATTTCAACAGTTACAATACAATCTGACATACAGGTGTATTTCTTTTCTGTCCTGCAGGACCCACTGTTGGTACATTTTTAACACAAGCAGCTTTACAAATACATTTTCAACACAAGCACCTGCACAAATCATTTTGATACAAAAATAACATATAATTCTTTACAAAACTCCAGCAAACTATGCTGGTATCCTGGCATAGCTGGCAATACCTCACATCATCGTGTATATATATATATATATATATATATAGAGAGAGAGAGAGATACATATATATATATATAGAGAGAGAGACATGCATGCATGTATACAATACAGAGAGAGGCATGCATGCACTGCACACACACTCACATAGATGGTGCAGGGAGGCTTGCCTCATGCAAAAAGAAAAGCTTTATTTCAGATACTCTGAATATAGACTTCTGTGTGATATATTCAATGTAAGTAGGGTCATGGCAGAAACATTTGTATACTGACCACCAGTCCTATACATGTACAAAAACTACTTCAAGTTACTAAGACTGGATCTGTAAACAGTTCCTGAAGACTATAACAGTGAAAATGGTGACTTTTTAAGTGGTGCTTTTGCTGAGGTGCAGAGACCTCTGAGATAATTATAGAATTAGGGTGTATGGTGGAAAAATATTCACAGGGTCTTTATAGGGGAATGCAGCCCCTTGAAAAAGTATCTCACAAAAGTCAGTGTTTTCTCAGTTGATGTTCTTGCAACTCCTAGCTCTTTATTGTTTATATATATGTACATACATACATATATATATATATATATATATATATATATATATATATATATATATAAGAGAGAGAGAGAGAGAGACATATATTTATAGGTGTATTCCATTACTTTAAATGGAGTACAATATCTGATGCTGCTTGGTCAACACCATTTGGTCAGCAAGAGAAGATGGTCGACGTGTGGTTGATTTACTATCCGTGGGTAGGGAACATTTCCTTTCACCAGGGATTGTGTGATCTCAGATTTAGTCTATTTAAATAGCACAAGGTGTGGGGAGCAAAACCACTTCATGTTAGTTTAGCCTGCTCTGGGGTAATCCTTGGAGCATGCGTGATTCATATTTGCATTCTGCATTTCAACATTTTATGGTTGACAGTCCATCTGTTGACAAACTCTGATGTAACAGAGTGCACCCATTTACATACACATATCTGGAGGACATTTTTTTTTTGGAGGGAGGTTGTTTGTTTGTAGTAGGAAACAACTTTGAAAATAGTTCATTAATTTTTTGTAGAAGGGTAATTTAATTAAGGATATGAACTTTCTTTTGCTGTTAACTGGTTACAGCAGTGAAGCTGTGGGAGAACATCAGGGATTTAAAACATGAAGAAATTGAAAGACTAGATTGGTACACTGGAAAGACATGAGGAATGGGCACTGTTTCCTTTCTTATCATCAAGCTACATGAAGATACAATCTTCATAGGGCTTGGAGTTTAGAGTACTTTTGTCTGCATCACACTTCGAAACAAAGTAGAATATCTGAGCAAGGGTGATTCCCTTTTTGTTGGTCTTTGGTAAGAGTTTGATAGGATGAACCTTTGAGAACAAAAACAGTCATTAGAGCAAACAAGGCTTTGACTAGAATTTAAGATGAAACAGTTGTCAGGAGGGAGTCCAGGGCATGCATGAACAGTTGTGTCCACTCCCTTGGTATGGATCTAGTCTAGGAAATTCTGTAGTTCTACTACGTGTTCCCACAAGCAGATGGTTGTGCTGGAGATAAATGGGGCAGGAGACAGAAGTACTCATATTCAAATGTTTTGGTACTGTGTATCGCTGGTACCCTCTAAGCAGGAAAATCAGTGAGCTTTAACTAGATTGTTTGAAAACAGAGCAATTAGTGATGACACGCTTGCTTTAGGGCCGCTCCCAGTTGCAAAGCCTGATTAAAAATTAATACATTTTCTTATACTTGTTGATATTGGTGTCAAAGAAAACAGTAGCCTAGAAACTGGCAGAAAACAGCTCATCATAATTTAAGGAATTAAGGAAGATCAGGAAATAATAAGCCAAATAGGCTAAATCTATGATGAACATGTAAAAACAAAGTATAAAGAAGCGGTCTCCATTTTTAAGTAATGTGGATATTTCTCCCCCGATTAAGTTAAGATGGAATGAACAAAAGACACAGAAAAGAGCAACATATCTGGGTAGGATATTTGGCTATTGATGAATTAGTGACAAATCAAGTAACAGTGTGCGCAAATATATACAGTGAAGCATTTAGCAGAGACACCAATGCAGTTGCAATTGCATGTACAGCTATGAGCTATGGTTATTATGAACCCATCTCCAACAATGCAGCAGAATGAAGTTATAAATGTGCAATTTAGCATAGAGATGATGGGGAAAGTAGGAAGGCTTGAAGCAGTAGGATAAGGGGTGAAGTTAGGAGGGCTGACGTAGTAAGGGAGTTAAGAAGAATTAGCCTGGAGTATGTCAGAAGCAAAACCAATGACTAGCTAGGTAGTTTTTTAGGAGTTGTTTGAACTCATGATAGTGAGGAGTTTTTGTGATGGGCTGGGGAAGAGTGTTCCAAAATTAGGCAATCTTGTAAGAATAGAGGGAGTCACCATGACAGTTGTGGGAGTGGGTAACCTTCAGCATTAGTACGTCAGAGGATCTGAGGGACCTGAGATTAACACTAGGTTGGACAAGGTTAGAAAGAGCAGGGCAATTGCTTGGTTGGTGAACTATTTTGTGGCCCCTGGTGAGTTAATTGACAAATAAAAGGTTAGGGAGTTTTAGTCAGCCGAGCTGATAGATAGCAGTGATAGATGCAGTTATTCTGTTTGCTGTAATCTGGGAGCTGCCCTGGTGGGTGTTACACACTTCTTTTGTAATCTGGGAGATGTTCTAGCAGTGATTCCAGCCTTGACTTTTGGTTGCACTTTGTATTTATCCTTTTTATACCAGCATCATCATGGTACTGAAAAGTTGTATCACCTTGTTTGCTTTTCAGAGGTTGCTTTGTTTGCAAGCTTCATGGTATTTTGTTTGCTATGGACTCTGGATTTGAATATGGTTTACAGATATTCTCCCAGGCTATATGTAGTCAAGTGGAAGATATTACATCTATATGTAGTCAAGTGGAAGCTTTTTTTTTCATATTGACTATCACTCCTGGAAAAGAACTTTTCACACTACTGTGTACTGGAGTATGAAATCCTGTACTTTTATCCTATTTGATATCTAATCCAGTTTTTAGACTGGTCAGTGGAACTTATCTGGGGCACTGACTTCTAAAGGCCATAACATAAAGCACTAGTGTCCCTTTAATTTTTGTAAAAGTCCATGTTGGGTATATTACTTTCTCCGCAGAACCACTAGTAAGTCCTCCTACTACATTGTTGCCTGCTGACCTTAGTTCAGTGCCTTGATTTTATTTGAAACTTTAATTTGGTTGCATTATAACCCTATGCTTACACCACACCACCAACCCCGTCATTAGAAATTTTCAGTTAACACCTTCCATATATGTTAAAGATACTGTATACTGAAATGATAGCGGGGGGGGGGGCACTGGTTGCAATTCAGTTCTTTGAAGCTTCGATCATTGTAATTTTGCTGTTTTCACAAGAAGTTCCTCCCAGAGTTTATGTCATGACTGATTTACCCAAGGGTCCTGTCACTGAAACAGGTCTGGTACCAGGAGCCGAGGTTCCCCTCACCTCCCTACAGATTATTTACTTTGATGCCAGATTCATTCGGAACAAGTCAGGTATTATTTATGACCTGCTGACGGATGATGACTCTTCATATATCACAGAGACAGGTTCAATGAAAACTTTGGTCCATATCTTGTGACAGAAGAGCCCATTGGCTTCTCAGTGATGCAGTACACTAGGACTAGTTGGACTGAGAGATTGTTGCACTTTGTTGTAATTCACCATTTGACCCAAAACCAGGAGCTGGCAATTCCAGAATATGATGGGTACAGGAGCAAGCTGTGGGTTCCCTCTCATCTGCCATCCATTTGGTTCTATTAAGATATTCCTCCTGGAGTTCAACTTACCTCCCTCTTGACTCAATCTTGGGATCTCTGAAATGGTTAATATTAAATGACTTCCACATCTTGGCTAATAATGAGTCATACTATTGACTCTATTATGAGGTGCTTTGAATTTGCTTAGGTTATCTCTTCTGTAAACCACAGATTAGGTTCATATGTTCACGGTTTTGGTGAACAAGCTTAAGGCCTACTGACCTCTAAGAAACTTGATGTCCAAGATTCCATAATGGAACTTGCTGGTGCCCACACAGTATATAATTTATTTTTAAAGGTACGAATTGATGCTGCCAGTACGAACTGCACTGCGTTCATAATCATGCTTTCAGTACTGCCTAAGTGGTCTCTCCTTGTCCTCGTCAAACCAAGGGCAATTGACAAGCAGAGCACACAGACCACTTTTGTTTCTCTGTAACTTTACTGTGATACTCAGCTTGCTGTATCGAATGCCATGATTATGCACAATAAATTTACTTCAGCTGAACAAAACAAAAACTGCTTTTCTTGTTTGGCTGAAAAGATTGTTTTCTCACATTTAATTTCCTTCTTATTTTCAGCTCTAGATAATTGCATTTCGGGCTGCCAGCAGACAGGAATTGGATGCCTAATCAACTAACTGCTGGCAGTCATTAATGAGTTAACTGATAAGGGGGAGTTTACCTCACAGGTATGAAAATCTTTGAGGAATGAAGTTGTTGTATTTCATAGTACAGTTACGATTAAGTTTTACTGAGGCTGAGTGTTCTCTTGTGTTAAGCTTACCAGTGGGATAGTCTAGGCAAAGAGTTTTAAATAGTAAGGGAGCTTATAAAGCTCAGTATTCCAGGCACGTGCTTCCTTGTAGGAAGGCAATAAAAAGCAGATGAGAGAGAATGAGAGTGAGAGATGCTGTAGCCTCTGGATATTACATAAGCACTGAATTCTTTCAGTCCGCTTGGTAAGGAATCTTTCTAACTTCATCAGTTGTACCACATGACTTGTGAGTAGGTTACAGAACAATGGTACAGTATTCTAAAACTGGGCTGATAAGAGTTGTGTAAAAGGATTCTCTACACCACACATGATCATTTGAGCAACTTCATACACACAGTATGGCTATATGGATAGGAAATGAAAGGTAGTCATCTCAAAGGTCTTTTACTATTTTGACAGCTTTTAGCTCTTTCTCTTCTAAAGCTCATGGTGATGGTAAGGGGGATTGGTTAATGCCAGAATGCTGCATTTTTTGGCAATTTTTCCTGCACCATTCATGTGTAATATTAAGTGTGGTATGAAGATAGGTGCAACTAACAGGTTATGGACAATGCATCTAAGTCTGCCGTCAGACACTGCAGTCAGTTTTAGCATGTGGAGAAAGAAAATGCCAAAAATTAGTGACATCAGACCAGAACTTGAACGACTCGTAGCAGAGAGTGGCAGTGATAGGTCTCCTATTCTTACCTGCTGTGTACAGCCACATTGCCAGTTGTGGACTAAATTTATTACAAATTCATGTACCATAAGAACCTCAAGTTTATATGATTCTGTTATAATGTATTGTACTGAATGCTTTTAGCCAGATCTAGGTAAGCTACATGGACAGATAAGCCTTCATAGAAGGTAGCAGTTATACTCAGAAATATTTATTTACTTACTTATTTATTTATTGACATTTGTTTTCCAGGAAAGTCCAACTGGGTAGGTGCCATTTTCTGTAGAGGCCTAGGGAGAAAAGCTCCAAAGTATGAGGTTAAGCATACATGATCTACTACTGACAAAACTGCACTTAGGTAGGTTATAGAAAAAGAGGCTTCCTTTATCTAAGTGCCATAATAATCCTTTCCACCACTTTGCATAACATGCTTGTAAAGTTGATCAGCATGAATAACTGGATCTGGAAGAGTCTTCCTTGTGGAATGGGACCCCAATAGTTTCTTTCCAAACTTCAATGACAGTTTAAGTGCTCTGTGAAGAACTGGTTAAAAAGGGGTATACTAAGCTATTTTTCACTGCACAAATTATGTTTCCCACAATCTCATCTTGCCCAGTGGAACTGCTGTTTCTGACTTTAATGACCACAGGCAGGAAAAGTGGATGCAGTTCCTCTTAGTGGCCAGAAATTTTCTCTAAATCTTTATGCTAGTGTATTAACTACATCTATTGGCTCTTTTGTAGAGATATCAAAGAGGGAGGCGCAGTGATGCAGCGGTTAATGCTGTCACCTCACAGCAAGAGGTTCTCTGGTTCGATTCTCGGCCGGGGTGCCTCCTGTGTGGAGTTTGCATGTTCTCCTCTGGGTACTCCAGTTTCCTCCCACATTCTAAAGACATGCGTCTGGAGCATTTCTCCCCAGGCCTCCGCTGAAAACAGGATCTGTGGAACCTAGTCGGACTGTCCCGGTCAACAAATGTTAAATAAAATAAAATAAATAAATAAATCAATTTGTTCTAGCACACTACATTCAAGACTTGGTTCTACAGCTTGATGCTTCAGCCTCCTATGTGATGTTTGAATGCTTCTCTTTGCTCGAGAGCTACCTCATTCATGTTTGGGTAACATCACCGCAGTAACTGCCCTCTGACCTTCAAATTGTAGACTGGAGGAATATAAATGCTGTAATGGCTGACCAGTTTGGTACTACTTCCATTAGTTCCCCTCAGTGTTCAGTGGTGGAGGACTGTAAAGTCATCTCTGGATATATCTGCCCAACATTCTGTGTGCCCTGTCCACCTCACTCCATATACATCATGACTTGGTGCAGAGATCCATGACATGAGAAGGCTGGGCTGAAGGTGCAAATGGAGGTATGTTTCTCTCTCATGACATGCTGCTATACACTGAGCTTTCTGTTGCTTAATAAGCTGAGCTCTCTTGCAAAAAGGCAGCATTTATGTCTAGATTGCTATCATCTGCTCTGAACCTACCAGCTACACTCTTCCAGATGGTGGACAGGCTAAGTAATCTGACCAGCTTCTCCATGGTTTAATTTCTCCAAGTATTTTGGGTTTCTAGTTCTATGACAGGAATGGATCCCATTCCTAAGTCAAACTATGACTAAAGTTCATGAAATTAGTGTTGTTTCAATATTTGATGTTAGCCAAAAATGCTCTTTGCAGCATCACAATGTGCCCAGAATTGGCTCATTCTCTAATTGTTATGAAGTTACATGTATAGGCAGCATACCTAAATAAGACTACAAATTCATTTTTATGAGACCCATTGCTCCTACTACTTTTGCAACTTTCTGAGAATCCTTTTTCCACATTGCTCTCATTTCTGTATGCAAATCTTTTATTTTATGGCTTTGTGTCTTCCTCTGTATGTAAGATCAATACTGATTTTGCCTTCTTTTCACACACTACAAGGTTTTCTCACATCTATTTTTTGAACAGTTGGCAATGGGTGATCCCATATGATACTTAAATATTTTAATGTTTGCACAATCTCCAATGCAACAGTATTGCCATATTATAATGCCTTTCAGTATACAGGCCTTCTGTCATTAGTCTTTCACATCCAGCAACAAGATGTATGACTGTTTCCAGATACGTTTTACAAAACCTGAATTTGTCTGTTTCTCCCACATGTTCATTGCACTTTGTAAACTAATCTGTCCATAGCTCACTATCTTGGGCTGCCAATATTAACCCTTCATCTTTGGATTAAATTCACATCTTTTTAACAATTCCTGTTTAAGATCATGATTGGCATGAGGTTGTTCCAGAAATTTTATGCCTTTTCCACATCAATTCCATTCTCATCTGATCCTTCACCTTATATTCTTACTTTTGTTTTTTGGCACATTCAGTTGCTAACTGATTTTTGTCTACTTCTAGTCTGATTTCCATTCCTGACACTGAAATGCTTCTGCTAAACTAAGCAGGGAAGATATTTTGACTTGTTCTCCTCATGTTTTAAAACTTTCACTATGTTTGGATCTTCTGAAATCAGCAGACATGTATGCAGTCCTATGATTGCAGATCTTTACGTGTAATCAATTTAAATGAGGCCGATACCTCCTTAAGAACGAAGAATATAAAATCTTGTTGTATATTGATTTTTATATATCATTTGATAAGCATAAAACATTTTTCTTGTTTTCCTGTCCAAATGATCCAATACCTTTTGGGGCCAATCAATCACCTGAAAACTGTACGTTATAACAGGAAGAGCAAATGGGTTTACAGGTTGGACTTTGTTCCTAGATGTCAGGGCTGTTTTCCATATTAATTTTAGTCTTCTAAAACATTCCTGAGTTTTGTTCACATTTTAGTGTCAATCCTTCAACAGTTCCCAAATATTTATGCACCCTCCTGCTCAAGTTTTGTTACACCACATTCCTGCCCCAGACTGATCATTTCTTGGTGCTGCAGCTTTCCTGCTTTAAATGTTGCTTTTGCACTCAGGGGTGTAGCCATAAATCTACATTTTGCACTGAAACCTCATGTTGTTGCCCCTACTACCCACTTAGTATTTAAAAAATGTACTCAATCCTCAAAGTGCTACCCCCAATACATATAGGAATGTGACACATTACTTTCAATTGTTACCATTTATTCTCATAAAAAGCTGTTTTTAGAGCTGTATTGCTTTCACAAAAGCATTTTGTATACTTCTGTGCTCTAAATATTCATTTGCACAATTCTAAACATTCTGTTATTTTTGACTGTTGAAGTTTCCAAGAGATGCTCAGAAAAAAATGTACTCATTTGAGTACACAGAGTACGCCTAGCTTCAGCCTTGTTTGCACTTTATCAAGACCAAATGACATTCTTATATTATCGGAAAAAGTTTTGACCACTTGCAACTATGCTTTCAACACCTCATTTGATAAACTTTACAGTTTTAAATCATCCACAAAAAGAAGATGAGAAGTCTTTGCACTTTGTGGTTTCTGGGAGCCAAATTGCAACCATGACTTAATATGTGAAATAAACAGTTTAATGGGTTGAGGGCAAGATAAAAGAGCAGCGGTGATGAAGATTCACCTTGGAATATCCCCCTTTGAATTTTTATCCCTGAGGTAATAATTTATCCTTTATTATGACTTAGCTGCAGAGTGGTTTGCTACTATTTCATGTTCCTGGTAATGAAATTAATCAAATTAAGGTGTATCTCATACATCTGTAAGTACTCCTTTATCCACAAATGAGGAACAATGTCAAATGCTTTTTTGTTAACTATCCAGGCCATACTTATATTCTTCCCCTTTTTACAATTCTTTATTATGACTTTACTTAACAAGAAATGATCGTTTGTTCCATATGACTTTGTTTTGTTACCATTTTGTTCTACTGCCATGATTGAGTTTTCTTCTAAATGACTATAAGCTCTGTTGACATCAATTCCAGCATATAGTTTAGACATCATCAGAAGGCAAATTATTGGTCTATAATTTTTAGGAAAGCTTTCAGGTTCTCTCTTAAGGAGGAGTACTGTTTTCCCTGCTGTTAACCAGGCTGGTGTCTGTTCACGATGTGCATGTAAGCAGTTCTTTGTGTAAAGATGTTAATACTTTTAGCCAGAAGTCAGGTACTGTATCTAGGCCTGGGGTTTTCCAATTAGGTGCTTTTCTTAATTTAGTTTCAATTTGTCTTGCCATTACTTCATCCATTTCCATATCTTGTACATTTGAACTTCTTACTGTTTCTTTTACTACTTCTATCGATTAAGCATCACTGTTATGTTCCACAGGGTCTTCATAGATATTTTTCCAAAATGTGTCTATTTTTTTAGTTGTTGGTGTTTCTATTCATTTTGCTTTGTTTCCCAATTCTCTATTAAACTTTTTTTGGGTCATCAATTAATTGCTTATTTTGGATTTTTTCTTTATATCTAAATATATTCTAAGTTTTTCTGCCTGTGCTAATAACTTTAGTTTGCTATTTGCAATAGTGTAAGATAAATCCTGGTCTGTTCTAATACTGTGCTTTGCTTTTATCATGCCTATCTTTCTAAGCATTTTTGTTGATATGTTCCCTCTTCTATATTCTTCTAACAGTGACATTTGCTGTCTTAAGTGCTTTACAGAATTCTCTATTCAATGCTTCCATGATGGCATTTAATTTCTTCTCTTATTGCTCTGTGTTTTTGTGGTAAAACTTTATCTGATATTAATTTACCTGCACAGCAATATGTCACATTTACTTCTGTTACATCACATGAATTTCTATTATCAGTCCTGATTACTTTGTTCATTCATTTTATTAGACTTTTAACATTTTGGGGTTGTATTAAATTTGTCTAATCTATTTCTTTCATCGATCATGTCTGTCCATGCCCATTTCCATGTCTATTAAATCAAGCAACTCTTTCCTTAGATCATTTTCCTCTAAGCTGAGGTACATTCTTTGTTCTCTGTTTCCCGAGGGCATTTTACAGAAAGTTCCAAAACATCTTCCTGTGACATATTCTCTTCAGCTGCATCCTGTGTCATCCATTGCTCTTTCATATGTGAACTGTGGCCTATCATTCCACAGCACTGACTGTATCACAGTTCCCACCATGTCCCACTCTTTGCCTTGCTGTGCAACTACAAATGAGCTTTTGTACTGGTTTCTTACTGAAGGCTCCAGAGTATCTTATGTGACAGATGCTTCCTGTTCCAGCTTTCTCTCTTTAATTTGGGGACTCGATGTTCCATCATACTGTGATGTTACCAGAGCTGGATTTTCTATACTAAATCCTTAACTTCACAGGTAATTCATAACTTTAATTTCTATTTCTTTAATATTTCCATTACTAATCCTCTTTTCTATTTTCCCCCTTTGTTTTCTTACTTTTTTGTTTTGTGAAATTTTTACATATCTGGATGCCTTTGCCTGTATTTCTCTTTAAAGGTCAGGATCATTAGACATATCTGTCCTACCCTGTGTTTCTCTCCTATCTGTCCTACCCTCTCCTTATCCCACCCCTTCCCCAGTCACTAAGCCCAAACCTAAACTAAGAGCTCATATATCTACCTCAGTTCCTTATTCTATCTCTAGGTTTAGGTGATTACCTGTTTTCTTAAATCCTCCTGCTCTTCAAACACTGACCCCTGTAGTGTTTTGACAATACTAACCTATACACATTTGTTTTAGCACTACCTGGACTCTCTAAATTTCTACAGAGTCTCTCTAATCCATCCTTTTACATCCTACTATTTTCCTTCTCCACTAGAAGAGCTCAGCCAACCCTGGGAGTGGTTCCAAAAGAGCTTACTGATTGTTTTCTCCTGGCTTTCCTTCTCCTTTGCTCTTCCCGCTCCGTTCGCCCTAAGGGCTCACTCTGCTCCTCTACCCTACCCCCAATTCCCACCCACCCCAGTGGTCCTACACTTATACAGGATTAGCCCAACCCACTTCCTCCTCCATCAATAAGAACTTACTTCCTTAAAACAACTTACAAACTCCACCCACCCTTTCTTGCATCATTCTAATTCACTTTCAACTACACACTCCAGTAAAACAACTCCACCATAGTAACACTTTATCCTTACACATAACTACCACCTGCGCCTTACTACACTCTATCACTCACTATGTACAGTTCTAGCATTAATACATCATACATCCTACTCTACTCCTTCATACTCCTAAACACACTTCTCATCTCTTACTCCCTCACCTACCTTGAAAACAGAAAATTATTTCTATCCCACCCAACACTAAAAAAGGCCACTACCCACCTTGTAAACACACCTCTAGTTCACAGCAACATAACATCAACATCTCCATACCTCTTACCTCACTACCATAGAACATTTCATATAAAATTTTTCCAAAACAGGAAACCTTTTACAATTTCTTCCAGACATCCCATAAACACACATAGTCACCAACAACTACTATGCCTTTAAGGCAACATTCACCCTAATCCTGGCCCAAACCATGACCAACTCATTATGCCAACTAACAACCCAACTGATCTTATTAATCCTACAACCAAGACCAATACTCTCCAGATTGCACATCTCAATATTCGGAGCCTAAATTATAAGATAACCCAACTACATGCTCTCCTAGACCTCTACTCCTTTGATATCCTATGCCTAACTGAAACCTGGCTAAAAGTAGACACCAAGAACAATGACATACTACCACCAGGTTATAACATCATTACATTTGATCGTCAGATCAAAAAGGGCGGAGGAGTAGCAATACTCTACAAAACTGAACTATTAGTTACCTTAGTAGAGTCTAAACCACCTTCACTCAACAACAGTGAAATCTTAATCACCAAACTAAAAATTAATAAAAATAAATCCATTTACATAATTTGCTGTTATATCCCCCCAGGTAACAATATCAATAGCCTATAAAACCTACTGAGATGGCTCTCAACCTCTTTCCCTCAGGAAACCCTACTATTAGGTGACTTTAATATTGATTGGAACTGTTGTATTTCCCAATTTCCAACTTCTCACATCAACCTCTATGGCTTTACTCAGACTATTACCATCCCTACCCGAATAAATAAAACCAGTTCCAAACCGAGTATCCTGGACTGGATTCTAGTTATCACTAACCCTATGTGTTATATCACAGGTACACTACCTGATAATATCAGTGACCATCAAATCACTTTTATCAACCGACAAAAAAGCCCCATCACCACTAATACTCAACTCAGAACTTACAGGAACAAAACTAACTTCAACATAGACAACTTCCTATTAGAGCTAAAAGCTTGCAACTGATCTCCTCTGAAATATTTGCCTCTAGATGAAGCTGTCTCATACTTTAACAATAAATTCCTTCAAATCCTTGACCACCATGCCCCTACAAGTGTAACAAGAACCAAAACAAAGCCTGCTCCTTGGCTATCCAAAGAAACCAAACAAAAAATTTTACGTAGAAATAGAACATGGGACAAATGGAGAGCTACCAAAAACCCAGCTGACCATATGACCTTTAAACAACTTAGAAATGAAACAAAGAAACTGATAGTCACTGATAAAATAAATTACTACTCAAAAGTCCAATACGCACAACATCAAAACCCCCCAAAATTCTGGAGAGGTATCAACATATTACTGCACCCAGGTAACTCCAAAACACCTACACCCTCAAACCTTACTCAGACTTCCCCAATTCAAATTGCTGATGTATTTAACTCATTTCTCAAAGATACTGTTACTTCCCTAGCTTCATCCCTATCCCCACCATCCATGCAAGCACCCAACTCAATAAACAATAATCCCCCCTCATTTAAACTACAACCAGTCTCAACAGATCTCATTCATAAATTACTTACCAAGCTAAAACCTTGTACCCCTTCAGCTGACCTCATTCCAGCCGAATACTTACAGATTGCAGCCAAACCACTGGTCTTCCCTGTCTCTATTTTAATCAATCGTACCATAACAGAAGGCTGTATCCCAATCCTTTGGAAAGTCTCTCATATCATCCCATTACATAAGGGTGGTAACTTAAATGACCTCTCTAACTTCCGTCCCATAGCCTTACTTTCCCCTTTAGCAAAAATCATGGAAAGATGTATACATAGGCAATTACTTAATCACCTCCTCCAAAACAATCTCCTAGCAGACAGTCAACATGGTTTTAGACCTTATCACAGTACTACTACTGCGCTCTTGTCTTTCACTGACCATATTAATAGAAATCAGAATAACAACTTACTGTCCTCTGCTCTATTCTTAGACCTCTCTAAAGCCTTTGATATGGTCAACCACACTCTCTTACTTAGCATCTTGAAATCTCTTGCTTTGGACTCTCAGGCTATCCAGTGGTTTTATTCCTACTTAAATAATAGACAACAAGCAGTGCTATGGGAAAATCATTTATCATCTCTTCTTCCTATCAAAATAGGTGTACCACAAGGCTCAATACTTGGACCTCTCCTCTTTTCTATTTTCATAAACAACCTAAGACCCTTCCTCAATCAATCTGTATTCAATATGCCGATGATTCAACACTCATATGCTCAGCTTCTTCCATAAATGACCTTCAAAATATCACTCAAAAAGCTTTCACAGCAGCTGAAAACTGGTTCCAACAATATTGCCTCTTACTGAATCCAAAAAAGACTAAACTATTACTATTCGCTCCATCACATAAGTTATCCTCTCTCCTTCAATATATCCTCTAACAATGGCACCATAATATCCCCTGATCCTACAACCAAACTTCTTGGTGTCACAATAGACCACAACCTCAACTTTGATTTCCATATTAACTTAACTATCAAATCAATCAATAGAAAACTTGGATCTCTCTACAGACTTAAACTCTTCCTCGCTCCCTCAGCCAGAAGTACTTTTGCACAAACCCACCTACTCTCTACCCTATTTCATGCCTCTCCAATCTATACAAACCTAACTAAAAGTAACTTCAACAAACTAGCAACAGCTTATCATAACATAGCCAGATTTGCAACAGGAGCCCCATTTCGTACCCACCATTGCTCTAATCTCAAACAGCTAGGCTGGCTAGAACTACAAAATCATATATGACTTCTGCAACTGACCATTACCCACAAAATCTTTCATCAACCCACTAATACCACTATACTCTGTTCCCTTATTACCCCATATAAAAACATCTCTTCCCTACGCTCTGCTACCAAACTACTAGCTGCCTCCAACAAATCCAACAACAAAGCTGGGGATAGTCTGTTCTCCAACTGTACTGCACCCATCTGGAACAAACTTGTAAGTGAACTTATGTCTATTACCTCTTTACCTACTTTCAAGAAGCATATAAAACCATGGCTTTACTCCCAGTGGCTCTGCCCTTGTTCTAACCCTGACTAATCCTTTTTTGTTCCATGCCTTTTCCTTTCTCCTGCTATCTATAACAAGATATTCTCTTACTGTTTCTTTACTTCTCATCTAATCTTGGATTCTCAATACCACTATGATGGATGGATGTTTAAAAGAAGAATCTAATGTACTTTTTCCTGTTGATGATACTAGTAGTTTTTAGACTTTTATGAAAATGTTATGTACTACAGTCTGTCTTTAAATACACCCTCTGTACAACTATGTTTGTAAAATTATGTCTTACTGTGGAGCTTTTCTCCCCGGGCCTCTACTGAAAATGGACATTAATCCAGCTAGACTAGCCCGGTCAACAAATGTAAAATAAAAAATAAATAAATGAATATGTAACATGTGGACACAAACATTAATAATAATAATAATAATAATTATTATTATAATAATAATAGTACCCATTTGTTAAACACGTAACCTCACTGCACACAAACAGTCCCTTTTTAGGGGTTACCTGGGAGCATACCTCTCAGATGTCCAAATTCTCCTGACCATAAACAAATCACACTAGACATCCACATCCCACCCCCCACCCCCAGTAAGGAAACCTCCATAAAAAAAACTTCTCCAAAGCCAAATTAATGCTACTTAAGTCAGAAGTGACAAACTTCATGGCACCCATGAAGACGGGAGCTGAAAGTTCGACTGCTGAATCCTACACTAAGGCACTGTACGAGCACATCCACTTGTGCATGAATCGTGTCATCCCAAATAGAACCAACATGCTCTCCTCCAACAAAAGGAAGCCAATCTGGTGGTCCCCTGCCATAAACAAACTATACAACAGAAAGAAGAAACTGTTGCAGAAAAGAGGAAAATCCCAGGATGTAAAAAACTCCCTTACCAGCCACAGTAAGAAGCTGAGATCCCTCATAAAATCCTCCAAAGCTAGTTATGAAAATAAAATTGCCAAAGATTCCAAAGACACCCACAAGGCATTCTATAGTTATGTCAAGAATCTAAATGGCAATTCTCAGATCTGCTCCAAGCTACAACAGAATGGCATTAAATATACTGATCCCAAGGATATTGCCAATATCCTGGCAGATCGATTTAGTGCCAACTTCACCCCCCTCACCCCCTAAAGGGCCCATCTCAATACCAAAATATGGCCAAATTCTGGTAATCATGACCACAGAGGTAGAAAGTGCACTCTCCAAAGCTAAGAATACAGCATCCATGGGACCAGATGACATCCCTGGCTGTGTACTACATGAACTAGAAAATGAACTGGCACCTCACCTAAGTGTCATGTTTAATCATAGCCTCACCTCAGGCTTCATGCCCACTGAGTGGCGCACAGCTACAGTTATCCCACTCCACAAGGGGGGATCAACCTTGGATCCCAGGAACTACCGTCCCATCAGTCTGATGAGCCTGATCTGTAAGGGCATGGAACACATTATCATGGAACTTATGAACAAAGACATTGGCCACCTTCAAACACTGGACCCCACCCAGTTTGGGCTTGTGAAGGGCTGATCTTGTCTTCTGAACCTGATTGACTTCTTCGAATCAGTCTCCAGAGCTGTGGATGAGGATAAGGCAGTCCACACAGCCTACCTGGACCTCACCAAGGCCTTTGACACCATCCCCCACTCTGGAATCATAGATAAACTTACTAAGCTGGGCATAAATCCCTACGTCACTTGATGGGTTGCCAACTGACTTACTGACAGAACCCAGACTGTAAAAGTAGCTGACTCCAAATCCAGCTCCAGACAAGTGACAAGTGGAGTACCTCAGGTTTCAGTCCTGGGACCGCTCTTGTTTGGCATCTACTTCTCTGAAGTACAGGCCAACACTAAGGGACTCTGGCTAACAAAGTTCGCAGATGACTGAAAACTGGGAGCCATTATAAAATCCACAAATGATTTGGATATTCTACAAAAGGGCCTTACAGAAACAGATAGTTGGTGCCAGAGCCATGGGCTCAAGCTTAATGCCAAGAAATGTATAGTTATCCCCTTTGGGAAAAACCATGTACGCATGAATTACCACATAGGTGGCAGTACACTACACACCGAAAGTGTGATGAGAGAATTAGGGACACAGGTGGACAGTGGTCTCACCTTCAATAACCACATCGCCACAACAGTCAGGAAATCCTTCTATGTGGCACACCTCATCACTACGGGCTTTTCATCTGAAAAAAGGAGGTCATTGTCCCACTGTACTCATCCTTCATTAGACCCCTTATAGAGTACAATGCTCCGTTTGGTATGTACCTCACAAGAAATCTGCAACAGCTGAAAAGGCCACAGAAATACCTCACTAAAAGAATCACAAGCCTAAAGCAGATGCCCTATGCTGACCGTCTAAAAAAACTCCAGCTATACTCTGTGGCATATTGCCTACTCAGAGGCAATCTCTGCTTAACATACAAGGCCATGTCAAACCCTGAGGTGTTGGACATGCTCCACTTAAAGAAATCCCAATCCCTCAGAGCCACACTCTCCAGGGATCTAAACCTTGTCATCACAATGAACAAAACATGCAGGAGGGATAGTTTCCTGACCCAGAGACTCTCCATACTCTGGAATAGACTGCCCATACATGTCAAGCAGAGTACCTCCTTGGCCCTCTTCAAAAGGAACCTTGACGATTGGATGGGAGATAGCAAATTCTCCCCGGGGATCACATCAGTCGCCCGGCTAGACAGGGGTCCAGGGAAGTAAATATTGTGGGAAGAAATATACCGTGAATTGTTTGGCTAAGCTTGTATAGGCCCTAGGGCTGATAGCCTAGTACCAACCTATGAACCTATATCCAGATTTTTGCCTGATATTTTTGCTTTGTTCCTCATAAAATTTGCTGTTTCCTGGTAAATCATCTAAGATGGAAGTCAATAAATATCAATAGAAATTTGAGCTTCAGACTTCATATCCTTCAGAAAATGCATGCTAATGCAGAACCTTTTATTCTGTTTATAAGAACATTAAAATGTCATCCCTGTTTTTGGGCCTTTATCCCCCCCCCCAATTATTTATGGCTTTGGTCAGATTTTTTGTACTAACAGGTATGCCTGGGAGAAATGTTTGGTTAAGTGACTTGCTCAAGGTCACACAGCAGGCAAATAAGGGGATGAGGAAATCAAACCCTGTACACAGGAAATACAACTCACAGTCCTAACTCTGCAACAACTATTAGACTTAGAAAGGAAGTGATTAACAGGTGCAATGAATTAACTGACCCTGAATGATGAATTACTTTTATTTTTTTAAATAACTGAAAGCATGAAATTAGAAAGTCATGTTAATTAGTTATGTATTTATTTATATTGAATAAACACTTTAAGATAAAAGAAAACTCTGAGAAAAAGGAAAAAAAAAAACAATAACTGAAACGGAACATCCAGAGCAACAACAGTCATAACTGCACATTGAACTATATACCTTGGGTTAGGCATAAGCAGTAGTAAAAGAAAGTACAGTTGTGTACACTTACCATAAATGTAGATGTTCGAGTGTATTCACTGTTGCAGTTATCACCTTTGGGAGGGTTATCCCTGCTGTGGTAGCCCTCGGCCGGCCCGGATACCCGAGTCAAAGTTTTTCTGAGTCAGCTGCTGTCACTTGTAGACTGACGTCAGGTTGTCAGTGCTATTAAGCAAGGCAGACACCATTACATCAGTTTTTCTTCCCCTAACCAGTCAGAAGCCCAAGAAAATATGGCAAAGTGGTCCTGGTGGTTAAAAAGCACCCTAAGAAGCTTATGTCTCCCTAAGGAAAGAGGATATAAGAGGGAAGGAGGGAGGGAAACCAGGACTGCAACAGTGAATACACTTGAACATCTATATTTATAGTAAGTGCACACAATTGTACTATTTTCTTCATGTTTCACTGTTGCAGTCATCACTTGTGGGAGGATTCCCAAAGGTGAGGAGAGGGGTGGAAGGATTAGTTGGAGACCTAGGCATGGGTAAGCAAGCCCTGCAGAACTGCAGAGGAACACCCTGCCCTAGCCTTAGAGAAAAGAGGAAGATGGTAATGCTTTGTAAAGGTATGGACTGAGGTCCTGGTGGCAGCTTCCAAGATTTCCCTGGTGGGAACCCCTCTGAGGAATGCTGTGGAAGTGGAGGCTGCCATAGTGGAATGGGTACAAATCGGCTTAGGAGGTGGTTTCCCATGTGATCTCTACCAGAAATGGATACAGTGTGATATCCATTTGGAAATGGCTTGCTTGGAAATGGGCTTCTCTTCTGCCCCTGGGGCAAAGCTGACAAGAAGTTGGTCCATTTTCCTGAAGGGTTTAGTACAGTCCAGGTAGTATCTGAGCTGTCTGTGCACGTCTAGTGAGTGCAGAATTATTTCCCCCTTGTTTTGAGGGTTAGGGAAGAAGGTGGGCAGATGAATGGCCTGGTTGAGAGTCACATTAGATACCACCTCGGGCATAAAGGAGGGTTAGTCCTAAGGGAGACCCTGTCTGCATGGAAAATGATGAAGGGCTCAATGGCCATCAGTGCCTGAAGTTCTGAAACCCTTCTGATGGAGGTGATAGCTAGTAAGAAAGCAGTCTTCCAGGAGAGGTATTTCTGTTCTGCTGAAGCAGCAGATTTGAAGGGTGGTAAGGTTAGTTTTTCCAAAACATAATTCAGGTCCCATGCTGGCGTGGGTGGCCTTCTGGGAGGTCTGATATTAGAAGCCCCTCTGAGGAATTGTTTAATCAAAGGATGTGAGAACAGGGGCTGGTCTGTATCAAAATGAGCTGAAATGGATGAGGTGTGGATTTTAACAGAAGAGAAGGAGAGACCACTGTTGAGTAACTCCGCTAGGTAGTCCAGGATAAGAAGGACAGAAGGTTGTGAGGAACTGCCCCCTCTGGACTGGCTCCAGGAGCAGAATCTTTTCCATTTCCCTGCATACGATTTTCTGGTGCTGGGCCTTCTGGCCTCTGTGATAATGTCTAGGACCTGTTTGCTTAACAGGTGCCCCTTGCTTGCCTTTAGAGTATTAGCCATGCTGATTGCTTGAGAGTCTGCAGGTCTGGGTGCAGCATCCTCCCCCCCACTTGAGTCAAGAGGTCTGAGATCAGGGGAAGCTGCTTGTGTCAGGCTGCGCAGTAAGGGGTGCCAATACAGTCTGGGCCAATCTGGAGCAATGAGGATAGCCTTTGGTCCCTCCTCCCTTATCTTGATCAGTACCTTGGGAAAAAGAGGCAGAGGAGGGAATGCGTACACAAAGAGGGAGTTCCAGGGGAAGGTCAAGGCATCCACCTTCCATGCTAGGTGGTTATACTCCCTGGTACAGAATTTCTTTAGCTGGTGGTTGAGGTGCTAAGCAAAGAGATCCACCTTCAGATTTCCCCACTCCTGAGTGACTTCCAAAAAGATCTTTCTGTGGAGCTGCCAAAAGTGGGGGTCTAGTAAAGGGGATCAGAGGGAGAAAGTTCTCTAGAGGCTGTGAGTGTTGACACCAAAGGTTCTTTAGATACCACTGAAGCTTCCTCATATGAAGCCTGGCCAGAGAAATTAGAGGGATGCAAGATGCCATGTACTCCAAGGCTTGCAGGACCTTCCTTATCATGAGGTGACTTTTGGATGCCAGCTGGGTAAAGTAGAGAGGCAGGAAGCTCTGCTTTTCTGGGGATAGGAAGGCCATTTGGGATGATGTAATAATCCTCCTGGAGGGTGTTTGCTTTGACTTCTTCTCACTGATGGTGAATCCCAAGGAAGTTAGTAGGGTTTTGACAAAGCAGAGGTCCTGGATCAGCTTTTCTTTGCACTCTGCCTGAATGATGCAGTCATTCAGATAAGGGTAAATCTGTATATTTCTCTGTCTGCAAAATGCTATGGCCAGGACCACACATTTGGTGAATACCCTGGGAGCAGCAGATAAGCCAAAGGGAAGCACAGAGAACTGAAAGTGTTGTGAGCCTGCTCTGACATGCAGGAATTTCCTGCAGGATTCCCTTATCGTGATATGGAGGTAGGCATCTTTTAGGTCTAGGGTCACTAAACAGGCATTTTTTTTTGTCAGCATAGGCAGCAGCTGCTGCAAAGTTAGCATTTTGAATTTGGGGATCATTAGTGAGGTGTTCAAATTGGACAGATCCAGGATGGGGTGCCAAGTGCCCTCCTTTCTGGGAACAAGGAATAGCCTGGAATAAAAGCCTTTGCCTGTTTGATCTGTGAGAACAGGTTCTACTGCCCCCTGGGATATGAGAGTTTTGACTTGTTTTAATGTCTCTGCCCACTGATTTGGAGTAAGTTTGAGTACCCTCTGGGAATTGGGAGTTTGTTGAAAGTGATTTTGTATCCCTGAAAAATGATCTTTAAGAGCCATTGGTCCTTTGTTACAGACAGACAATTTTCTTTGCAGAGGGACACCCTTCCTCCTAGCTTTTGGTGGGTGAAAGGGCATAGGGGGGAGTGGGAGAGTTTTTGCCATAGAGGGATGACTTAGAACTTCCTGCCTTTGAAGTGGAAGTGGTCCACTGTTTGGTTTTCTGCTGTCCCTGAGATAGGGGCCTGGGTGGTCTGTCCCTGCAGGATTTACCTTGCCCCTGTCTGCTAGGTACAGGAAAAGATCAGTGCTTAGAGGAAAAATTCCTGCTGAATCTAGGAGGTTGAACCTGAAAGAAATCTTTTACTGTTTGCATTAATTTTGCGTTGTCTTCCAGCTTTTAAAGCACCTCTTCTGCTTTTTCTTCAAATAAGCAATCTTTATCCAAGGGTGCATCAATTAATTTAGACATGACATGATCAGGTAGATGCTGTTCCTTCAACCATGAATGTCTCCTAATGACATATCCAGACACTGCTGCCCTGCTAGAGGCTTCTAGTGCATCATATCTACAGTGTAAAGAGGGTTTTGCCACTTGAAAATTAGAGTGCAGTAAATCTGCTAACTCTTTAGTACTGCCACAGTCAGGAAAGGTAGAAAACTTTTGCTTTAATAGTTTTAAAGTGTGTTGTTGATATTTTAATATATGAAACTGCCAGTTGAGTGCTCTGATAGCTAAGGTTGCAGATGTGTAAACTTTTTTACCCCATCTGTCCAGAGCTCTGTCATCCTTGTCAGAAGGAGTAGGATTCTTTGCAGGACTAGACCTAGCTCATTTAGGACCCTGCGTAATGACCTCCGGGTCTGCAGCAGGATTTCTGTACAGGTATTTGTGAGAATCCGGTGCTCTGTAATACCTGTCAGGTTTACTGGGAGCAGGTGGGAGGGCATCAGGAGCTAAGCTGGATTAAGGGAAAACATCATCCACCACTTATAAGATAGGGGGGATGGCCAGGGGTCTGTGCTGGGTCAGGTATAGAACTCTCTTAGCCTTTTCTTAGACTGAGGCAAGTCCTGAGATTCCCAGAGGAAATGTTCCCTGTGGGTGTGAAGGGTTTCCCCAAAGGAAAGGTCTTCTGGTGGGGAGGCAGAAGGAATGGATTCCTCTGCATCTGAATCCTCATAAGCAGTCACAGGTTGTTGTTCCTCTTCAAAATCTGAATAATCAGATTCTTCAGAATCCTGCTCTGTCATTAGTTCAGGAGAAGGGTGTCTTTTTCTTTTAGAAGTTGTGGCCTGACTGCCCCTGATAAGGGAGATACGATCCTCCACCATCTTAAGCATTTGGGCTTGGGGTAGTGGAGCTGGAGTAAGAGTTATTTATTTATTTATTTATTTACATTTGTTGACTGGGAGTGTCCGACTGGACGTAGGTCCATTTTCAGCGGATGTCTGGGGAGAAAAGTTCCACAGTTAAAATATCTAGAGGCAGATTTTCTAGGAGTGGCTTGGCTTCTAGGACTATGAGTATCCATCGGTCTGAGAGTAATTGTCATCAGATGAGAAGATGTCATTTTTATGTCTAGAATAGGTAGTGCGAAAGGCCTCCACTGAAGCCGGTGCATGAGTGGCAGCTCCGGACCCCAACCGACGCAGAGACAACCAAAGACTCGGAAGATGAAGAAGATTTCTGCGGCATACCGGACTCTGAATGGGTCATGGTAGAGGCCTACATAGATATCATATTGGGCATCAGGGGCTGCAAAAGCACCTCACTGAATTCTGGAAAACTGATGACCTGCTTAGCAGTAGAGTCTTTGGAAGGCAGAGCCTTGTGTGGTCTGTCTCTATCTTTATCCCTACATTTTTTCGGAATGTCTACGGATTGTTGGCTGATGGATGCCATTTGTGAAGACACAGGATGAAAATACCTGTCTACAATAAGAGCTCTATGATGAATGGTTCTCGCGTTAAAGAGGGCACAAGAACTCTGTACAGTGTGGACATGGAAGTTTTCCATTGTCTGCATTGTAGAGCGATCTCGGAGTTGGTATATTTAAGTGGGGGGGGGTGCAGGGGGGCTTGCCCCCCCTGCTTGGAGTGTTTTAATGGTTTGTTTGGGTGTTTTCTTTTTGTTTTGTTTTTTGCCATTCAACATTACGGAGTTTCGACATTTAGGGGTCGATTATTACATGTTCAAACATTTCAATGTTCAATCACATAATATAAATGCGGGGACATCGTGGTCTTAGCATAAACAGGTGACGCTGTATGAATGGAAGTCTCAGTGTGGGATCTGCTTTCCACAGGCGAGACAATTGTTAACTTTTTCAGACATTGGTTAGTGCAAGAAAAAAGGATCCTCAATGGGGTACTTAGATTTAGATGTTTCAGCTGTAATCCGAGCTCTGGTAGTGACTGACCGGCACACATGCAAACTGCTTCTGCTACGGGCTCCACAGCAAGAATGACTGATGTAATGGCGTCAGTTGCCTTGCTTTATAGCACTGACGACATGATGTCAGTCTACAAAGTGACAGCAGCTGATACAGAAAAATATTGACTCTGGTATTCAGGCTGGCCGAGGGCTACCACAGCAGGGATAACCCACCCACAAGTGATGACTGCAACAGTGAAACACGAAGAACATCATGTACAAACAGTGAGGACTTTTTACAGCGGATAAGTTGGAATCAATATCAGAATTAGTCTTGCTTTATGATACCAGAGTGGTAAATAATCTCATTTTAAAGGCTTTCCCTGCCCCATGGCAAGGTGTAACCCATTCATTTAAAACGAAAAATCATGTATCCAGAAATCTTACTTTCATTTGCACAATCTGCATAGGTGACAGGATGTTTACAATTATAAGCAAATTTGGTCCTTTAATAGTTGTGACTGGATGTTTACATTTCTTTTTATAGCAAATTTGATTCTTTTACTAGTTATTTTTAAACATTGTTTTGGCCAGCATGCACACTTGCAAGGCCCTCCCCCCACCCCCAGGCAACTATAGCTTCATCTCTTGGCACTAGGTGGCACAACTAACAGTATACTTGATGTAGCTTGTCCCAAATAATTATGCCTCCCCATTAGAATTCCTGTAAAGTAAGGCTAGTACCATTTACATTGTGTATTTTATCCCCAGACAGATTTGTCTTCCTTTGTTGATTTACTTACACACCAAGGCCATAAAAGTAGTGTTTCTAAAACTACCTGCTTATACTCCTACATTTCTGCATCTACCTCTTACTAGCTTTCACTTACCTTACAGCTCCAAGGCTTCCACTTCTCATACTGATTGTTTTTCTTTGCAGTCTTCTCTGAGGGGGGCCGGCCCACTTTGTTCACCCTTGCTATGCTTGGGCTGACTTTGCTCCCCTATCCTACTCCTAATTCCACCCACCCCTGCATCACCTAGACTTATACAAACACTAACCACTTCCCTAATTTCCCCCAAGCAACAATCACCATCCCTCTGCCAGTCACACCTCAATTAACCAATTCACTGTTTGTAACACTCATCCCTCCCCTCACACAACTTAAATGCAACTGTCCTTAATCACTCTGTCCCCACCACACTACACCAACACCTCTCTGTTTCTGCGTCTTCTTTATCATGCCATCCAGCTAACCTAGCATTTAAAAGAAAAGAATACACAACATGCTCTTTCTCCTGCCCACACTCTATACCCTACTGCTATCTGCATACTATATAACATCCTACACTCACCTATAGATCCAACATGTCCCTAGCCCCACACTTTATTATACTAATACTGTCCGCTCCTCACTCTCCTACCTTGCCATCTCCTTCCAACTCTACAATCAGACACCTCTTGCATACTTTCACTTCAAACATGTAGATGTCAGCAATACCACTAACCACTTCAGCAAACACCTTCACAAACTCTCCAAACGGTCACACAAACATGCATGTATATTATAAAATAAGTATAAATCAACCCAGAAGAGTTAATGCTCAGCAGCGAAACAGCAAATAGGAATAAAAATGTAAAAAACGAGCAGCTGCTGTGCAAAACAATGGAGGATTCCAATAAAACGCTGTTTCAGGAACCACAGAGACGTAGATTAGTGAAAAATCCCAAGCAAGATGACAGTCAATTTTGCTAAAAAAGAGTATAATTTATTAACAGGTTAGCGCTTTCGCAGTAGCTTCATCAGACCTTTAATAACAAGACACTAAAACTTCATCATTTAAATACAGTGAAAAGGCGCCAAATCTATCAGCATCTTAAAGGTATAAACACTCATAAAATCATGAAAAAATGAAGATAGCTATAACGCATATATAATCAACAACATAAAAACTTTAAATTCATAAAAATGTATGTATATGTATATACAAATATGTACAAACATAAAAACAGAGAATGTGAGAAATATAACATATATATATACAAACATAGTGATCTCTACCCACAGTATTCATACATCATGATTTATTCTTTAACCTCCTTGATTTGAGTATGGGACGTAGTGGAACCTTCTCATTCAAACCTGGTATCTGATCGGCCCTAAACTTAATGATCCAATTTATCTCTCTAGTCTCGGTATAATTCTTAATGTCCCCTCTCCTATATGTCTTAAAAATTTGTTCCAATACCCTAAACCTAAACTGATGTGCTGGGCCCTCATTCTTGGTGTGCTTGGCCAGGGCATTGTGTAAATTACCTTTCCTTGTATGGTACATATGTTCCCTGATTCTGTCTCTCAATATCCGGTTAGTCTTGCCTACGTAATATGCAGGACAAGATATGCATGATGCAAGATAGACAACATCCTTTGACATGCAGCTGCCTTTTGTACGGATGTGAAACACACCAGACCCATATGGATAATTAAAGATGGGGTCAGTTGAAATATACGTGCAAAAATTGCACCTATTGCATGGAGTCATGTAAGGACCTGACAGTGAAGTTGGTGTATAAAATGCTTTAGGGTAACAGAGTAACCTTTTAAGATTCTTTTTGTTCCTGTAGACAAATCTTGGTCGTTCACCTGTTAAAGCACTAATAGTAGGATCCACCGATAGAATATGCCAATGTTTGGAAAAAATATCTTTGACAGAACTAATATCTCTTGTATAGTAAATGGGAAAGGTGGCGCTGTTGTTCACATCATTGGAATCATCTTTCTTCCCATTGACTCCTATATCAGCTGTATAAATTCCCTTGGCTCCCTCTGAAAAGTAGGGTTTAGCTCTACCTTCCCTAAGACTGTGAATTTCATTCATGCCTTTAGTTATATCCAAGCTGCTATATCCTCGTTCCATCAATCTCAAACTCAGATCTTCCAATCCTTTCTCCAAGTCAGTCGTCCCTGGAATATATCGGGACATCCGCATGGATTGTCCTTTGACAATATTGTTGTAAACAAAACCTGGGTGCATACTAGAGCGATGAAGTAGCATATTGCTATAAGAGAAGATGTTTTTGCAACGAGATGGTGTAGCTATGGGCACATCCTGTGCAAATAGCTACGCCAACTTGGTTATGGCAGAGTGGGAGCATTGCCAGCTATTCCGAAATGAATTATTTATTGAGTTTATACCATTCTATAGACGTTTTGTAGATGATCTTTTCTTCATTTGGAGTGGCACCTTAGAATGCCTGGAAGATTTTTATGGATGGATCAACACTTCCAACACATTCTTGAAATTCACTATGGAATGGTCATTCACCAGCATTCCGTTCCTGGACATCCATGTGGCCAAATTACCTGGTGGCATGGTTAATACTGGAGTATATCGCAAACCATGCCATAGCAATATGCTACTTCATCGCTCTAGTATGCACCCAGGTTTTGTTTACAACAATATTGTCAAAGGACAATCCATGCGGATGTCCCGATATATTCCAGGGACGACTGACTTGGAGAAAGGATTGGAAGATCTGAGTTTGAGATTGATGGAACGAGGATATAGCAGCTTGGATATAACTAAAGGCATGAATGAAATTCACAGTCTTAGGGAAGGTAGAGCTAAACCCTACTTTTCAGAGGGAGCCAAGGGAATTTATACAGCTGATATAGGAGTCAATGGGAAGAAAGATGATTCCAATGATGTGAACAACAGCGTCACCTTTCCCATTTACTATACAAGAGATATTAGTTCTGTCAAAGATATTTTTTCCAAACATTGGCATATTCTATCGGTGGATCCTACTATTAGTGCTTTAACAGGTGAACGACCAAGATTTGTCTACAGGAACAAAAAGAATCTTAAAAGGTTACTCTGTTACCCTAAAGCATTTTATACACCAACTTCACTGTCAGGTCCTTACATGACTCCATGCAATAGGTGCAATTTTTGCACGTATATTTCAACTGACCCCATCTTTAATTATCCATATGGGTCTGGTGTGTTTCACATCCATACAAAAGGCAGCTGCATGTCAAAGGATGTTGTCTATCTTGCATCATGCATATCTTGTCCTGCATATTACGTAGGCAAGACTAACCGGATATTGAGAGACAGAATCAGGGAACATATGTACCATACAAGGAAAGGTAATTTGCACAATGCCCTGGCCAAGCACACCAAGAATGAGGGCCCAGCACATCAGTTTAGGTTTAGGGTATTGGAGCAAATTTTTAAGACATATAGGAGAGGGGACATTAAGAATTATACCGAGACTAGAGAGATAAATTGGATCATTAAGTTTAGGGCCGATCAGATACCAGGTTTGAATGGGAAGGTTCCACTACGTCCCATACTCAAATCAAGGAGGTTAAAGAATAAATCATGACGTATGAATACTGTGGGTAGAGATCACTATGATTGTATATATATATGTTATATTTCTCACATTCTCTGTTTTATGTTTGTACATATTTGTATATACATATACATACATTTTATGAATTTAAAGTTTTTATGTTGTTGATTATATATGCGTTATAGCTATCTTCATTTTTTCATGATTTTATGAGTGTTTATACCTTTAAGATGCTGATAGATTTGGCGCCTTTTCACTGTATTTAAATGATGAAGTTTTAGTGTCTTGTTATTAAAGGTCTGATGAAGCTACTGCGAAAGCGCTAACCTGTTAATAAATTATACTCTTTTTTAGCAAAATTGACTGTCATCTTGCTTGGGATTTTTCACTAATCTACGTCTCTGTGGTTCCTGAAACAGCGTTTTATTGGAATCCTCCATTGTTTTGCACAGCAGCTGCTCGTTTTTTACATTTTTATGCATGTATATTATCACAGATTCTCCACAGTGGTGATATACACCCCAATCCCGGTCCACATACTGCACCACCATGCCTACCATTCCACCCCTTCCTCACATTAAAACTTCAGACCTTCTCATTCTTAACATGAGCCTTAGAAGCCTAGTTAAAAAAATGACAGACTTTCATGCAGTCATTGCACAATACTCACCTGACATTCTTATAGCAACAGAAACTTGGTTAAAACCCCATATAAGAGTCCCAGATATACTCCCAAAAGGTCATTGCATACATAGGTTAGACAGGATCAGGAAGAAGGGAGGTGGGTTTGCAATCTTCTACAAAGATAACCTAAGCAGCCCTTATGGTAACAACTTTGAAGTCCTAGTAACACGGCTCAGAATCAACCCAAAGAGAAATATTACCATAATAGCCACTTACATACCTCCCAACAATACTCCCACTGCCATTGAGGAACTCATAGCCTGGGCAGCCTCAACCTACACCTACGAAGCTATTATCACAGGTGACTTCAACTTAGACTGGAACACATGCACTGGTGATATCCCCTCCACCTACATAAATCTACATGGTTTCTTCCAAACAATCCAGTTTCTCACTCGAATAGATTAACATAGCAAAAGAGTAACTATATTAGACTGGTCACTTATTAACAGTACCACCCACAACTTTCTCTGCCTTCCAAATAATTTAAGTGACCACAGACCTATCTACTTAATCCGTCATCAGCTCAACCCACCCAGAACCATAGTTTTCAAAGTCATATGAAATACCAAAAACTTCTCCAATGACGTATTCTTAGACATGTTCAATAAATGTAACTGGACACTACGCCATCATCTCCAACTGGACCAGGCCATAACATACTTCAATGACACATTTCTAGCTATTCTAAATAACTTGGCACCAACTCATTCATGTTGTGTTAAAAATAAGAGATTGCCCTGGATATCAAAAGAAACCATTAGGCTTCAAAAAGTAAAGGACAGAACCTGGTTTCAATACCAGAAAATAAAAGACAATAAAACTCTGTTAGCATGCCAGCAGCTCTACAATCAAACAAAAAAAACAACTCAAACTAAACAAAAAAAAAAACCAAAAAAAAAACATATTATACATCTATGCAAAACAAATATGAAAACAATCCCAAAAAGTTCTGGCAGGCAATTAACTCGGTCCTCCACCTAGGTAAAGCCACAACCCCAGAACCAACAACCAATAACCAAAACATCAGTATTCATAGGTTCATAGGTTCATACTAGGCTATCTGCCCGAGGGCATTTACAAGCCTAGCCATAGTTTTGTGGCTTACGCCACCCCTTAGTTTGGAGAAACTATGCCCATTATTTAGCCGTGCCTCTGTCGAGCAGTGACACTGACGTAACCCCTGGGGTGTATCTGCGATCTCCCATCCATTGGTCAAGATTCCTCTTGAACAAGGCCAGCGAGGTGCTCTGCCTCACATAAACCGGGATTTTGTTCCACAGCATAGGGAGTCTTTGGGTGATGAATCTATCCCTCCAGCACGTCCTATTAATAACCGTGTCGAGGTTTAAGTCACCCGCCCTTGTGGCTCTGAGGGATCTAGATTTTTTGAGATGAAGCATGTTCATCAAATCTGGGTTTGACATGGCCTTGTATGTTAGGCATAGGTCACCTCTGAGTAAGCAGTACGCAACTGAATATAACAGGAGTTCTTTCAGTCGTGCAGCATAAGACAGATTTTTGAGACCCTTTATCCTTTTGATGAGGAACTTTTGTGGCCTCTCCAGCTGCTGCAAGTGTCGGGTCAGGTACATTCGCAATGGGGCATTGTACTCGATCATTGGTCTGATGAGTGATGAGTATAGGGAGACTATGACTTCCCTTGATCTAGATGTGAATCCCTTCATGATAAGGTGGGCAATGTAGAAGGTCTTCCTAACTACTTTAGCAATATGAGTGTCGAATGAAAGGCTACTGTCAACCTGGGTTCCCAGGTCCCTAATAACTTCTTCTGTGTTCAGGGGATTGCCACCTATATGGTAGCTAGGGGTAACCTTATTTTTCGAAGGATGACTATGCATTTTTTGGCATTTAACTTGAGGCCATGGCTCTGGCACCAGTTATCCGTTTCTGTGAGACCCTTCTGAAGGATATCTGTGTCGGATGTGTTCTCAACTACGGCGCCCAGTTTGCAGTCATCTGCGAACTTTGTCAGCCATAACCCTCCTGTGTTTGCTTGTACTTCAGAAAAGTAGATGCCAAACAAGAGTGGGCCCAGGACTGAGCCCTGTGGGACACCACTTGTGACAGGCTTAGAGTCTGACATGGCGCCAGCAACTCTGACCCTGTGGGTTCTGTCACTCAGCCAGTTTGCAACCCATCTTGTAATGTATGGGTTTACATTTAAGTTGATGAGTTTTTCAATGATACCCGAGTGGGGTATTGTATCGAAAGCCTTCGCCAGGTCTAGGTAGGCTGTATGGACTGCCTTCCCTCACAATGGCCTTGGTGACTGTTTCAAAGAAGTCAACCAAGTTTAAAAGGCATGATCTGCCTTTGACAAAGCCAAACTGGTTGGATCCAAAGTCTGCAAATTCCTATGTCTTTATTTATGAGATCCATTATGATCCTTTCCATGGCTTTGCAGATCAGGCTTGTCAAGCTAATGGGACGGTAATTTCCAGGGTCGGTGGAGGCACCGCCTTTGTGGAGTGGGACCACAGTCGCCTGCGCCACTCCTGCACGTGATCCGAGGTGAGACTAAGATTAAACAGCTGTCCTAACTGTGGGTTTAATTCCTCATTGAGTTCATGGAGCACACAGCTGGGGACACCATCAGGTCCCATGGATGCTGTGTTCTTTGCCTTGGAGTGCATTTTTCACCTGGGCATTGGAGATGTTTGGGGGGCTACAATCATTTGGTATAGATATCTCTTCTTTAGGTGGGGAGGGTGGGGAGAAGTTTGCACTGAACCTGTCAGCCAGTATGTTGGCAATGTCTGTAGGATCAGTAATCTTCACATCATTTTGAACTAATTCTGAGCATATCTGGGAATTTCCTCCTAGGTTTCTGACATAGCTAAAGAATGCTTTATGGTTGTCTTTAGAGTCCTTAGCTATTTTTTCTCAAAATTAGCTTTGGATGATTTTATGAGAGCTCTTAGCTTTTACTTATAGCGATCAGCGCAGTGTCTTACCTTTTAAGGATTTTGCTCTATCTTGTAGTAGCTTTCTCCTTTTATTGTAGAGTTTGTTTATGGCTGGGGTCCACCAGACTGGACGCTTGCCTTTGGTACAAAGAGTCTTTGTTTTGCTTGGGATTGCCTGATCCATGCAGCCCTGCAGGTGCTGGTAGAAGGCATTTGTAAGTGATTCAGCGGTTTGAGTAATGTTAACCGCCGCTCAGGGGCTTAAAGGAGACCACACTAGTCTTTAGAAGTGTGAAGTCGGCTTCGAGAAGTTCTTTACTGTGGTCTTTTCATTTCGGTGGGGGGGATGAGGACCTCCAGCGAGATTAGTTTGTGATCAGATCTCACCAGTGAGGGGTATACTTCTGGCGTTGAACATTGTGCTCCCATGTTCGTGATGATGAGATCAAGTATGTTTTCTCCTCTTGTGGGATGGTGACTAGTTGTTCCATGGCATTTGAGTTTATGAATTCCAGGAACTTTTGGGCTAGAGTGTTTGGGCTTGAGTAGTGTTCCCAGTCTATATTAGGGTAGTTGAAGTCACCTAGTATGATGGTGTTTGAGATACATTTATCCCTCCAGTGTTTTCAGGAAGGCCATGTGAGGTTCCTGAGTTTGCGAGGGTGGCCTGTAACATGCTACAATTTGCATAGCAGTCTTGCCAATGGTTAATTGCACCTGGATGGTTTCCGATGCATCGTGCGATGCCACCAATCTTGAGGTGTGGGTGTCCTTGATGAATATGGATACCCCTCCTCCTTTCTTGGTATTGTCCGGGTTTTGTGGCCGAACGCATGATATGAGGTAAAACCTGATAGTGCTGGGGTGCTCTCAGGAGCCTTGAACCAGGTTTCTGTCACAGCACAGACATCGATGTTCTCCATACTGAGAAGGGCCTCGAGTCGTGCATCTTGAGGTTGAGACTTCTGGCATTGAGCAGCATTACCCTTAGTTTTTTTCTTTGTTTTGTTCTAGGGTGGTAGGTTTAGAATTTGAGCCTTGCCTAAAAGGCACTATGGGGTGGCAAGAGCCTTTGCCAAAATCCGAATCCCAGGTGACAAGTGCAAGCCGCCCCTTGAAGCAGCGTGGCTTGTCCAGCATGTCATCCCAGGCAGACAGACATTGGATCCCCTTTGAATGACACCAGAGTTTAAGCCAATTGTTAAAACTGATCATCTTATCTCTGTATTGTGGCATCATTCTTGGTGAAGGTAGGATACTGCTCAAGGTCAGGGTCATACCTGCCTGGGCTACATAATCAGAGAGCTCCTCTATGTCTCTTCTCATGTAGTCCAGGGAGGTGCGCCTCAGGTCGTTTACACCAGCATGGACAATGATTGAGTCGTACTTGTACCTGCTGTTGAGAGACCTGAGTGCATGCGTTATGTGGCGGATTCTAGCACCCGACAGGCAGCTTACTGTGACCTTCTCCTTACTCAGTCTGGTGAGCGGGACGCCAGTGTGTCTGACTATGGAGTCACCAATGACTAGTGTGTCTGGCATAGTGTTTGGCCTTAAGGGCTGTGACTGCTTGACACTCTGACTGTGTGGTCTATGTGATGCAGGTGTTGTGTTCTGAGGTGGTAGTTGTTTGGGTGTCTGCTTTGGTGGCCTCTGCTGTTTTGGTAGATTTTTGATCAGAGCCTCCGAGTATGTCTTTGTGTGTTTATGTGTATGATTTGAGGTTGTGATGGTATTATGTGAGACTGGGTCTATAGTGTGTGTGGTTACCTTCTCCTCCTGTCTGGTCTTGCCAGTCCTATGTTGAGAGAGCTCAGCCTCCAGTTTGGCCGTATAGTTGCATCTCTCACATGTATTTGTGTTTTGTGGGAGGAGGAGAGGGTTGTCTGTGTACATGAGGCAATTGTAACACTGCCTCAATAATCCCAGGTTCACCTGCTGAGCAGGAGAGGATATTAGCAACTGATCCCTCGACATGCTAGAAGGAATAGACAGAAAAACTTAAAGAAAGGTTTTGGGGATGTGGGTGACCGAGAAATGGGGTCTGCTTTTTTTGGGGTACTATCTATAACAAGAGTGCTGTATCGAGGTGATAAGTACTGTAGGAGCAAGTGCTTAGCTATACGGATAGAGAATAGTCTACTTGGGAGTCAAGTAGAGATAATTTTTAGTTGTAGGATACACTAACTAGAACAGTAGTACACTTTGAGGAAGGTAGTTTTAAGGGAAAATTTGAAGAGTGAACTTTAGGTAGCCTTAATAGTTTAAATCTGCTTAACCGGCGCTGCCCTAGTGTGCAACGGTAGCAGCTCATCGCTAAAAGGGCTACGGTAAAGCAGCTAATGCGTGCTTTTATAGCAGGGGCTGGAAAAACAGGAAATGACCCAAAATGGCCAACAAATTACAAGTTGCTGCTTCTAACCACTCCTCTGAGGACAACAAGCAGCTCAGTACTCCCCACTCCCACTGGTGAGTAAAGAAACTACCTCTGGCCACAAAAGAAAATGGAGGAACACAGGAACCAAATGCAAAGCCCAGGGATCAGCAAAATCTGATCACTGGAACAACTAGCAAGTAAAGTTTATGAAAGGAGAAATATTTTTTTGTTTTTTTTTTTTTTTTTTTTTTTTCAAACAGACAGGAAAAAATGCAGTAAATGCTTTGTTTTCGACTAAATTGCTATCAAAGGCTGGTACACTTGAGTGTATTAGCCTGTTAGTTACTTTTAAGCAATACTTTAGCCCACAAGTGCAATCAACAATATAAGCTCACAAACACAGGAAAATAAGGCAATAAAACAGTAATAAAGGCACAAACAGTAGTCGAAGAGCTTAAAAGATCGAAAATGCAAACAAAAGTTTTAAAAAATACTTATGATCAAGAAAGTTGCTTTTCTGCTCTCTGCTGGCTTAGGAACTCTGCAGGGGACCACGAAGAGCTATGCCAAGTTCTCTAATGCCAGAAAAGCCCGCCAAAGCGTGCTTTATAGCAGGGGCCTGGAAAACAGGAAATGACCCAAAATGGCCAACAAATTACAAGTTGCTGCTTCTAACCACTCCTCTGAGGACAACAAGCAGCTCAGTACTCCCCACTCCCACTGGTGAGTAAAGAAACTACCTCTGGCCACGAAGAAAATGGAGGAACACAGGAACCAAATGCAAAGCCCAGGGATCAGCAAAATCTGATCACTGGAACAACTAGCAAGTAAAGTTTATGAAAGGAGAAATATTTTTTTGTTTTTTTTTAGTTTTTTTCAAACAGACAGGAAAAAAATGCAGTAAATGCTTTGTTTTCGACTAAATTGCTATCAAAGGCTGGTACACTTGAGTGTATTAGCCTGTTAGTTACTTTTAAGCAATACTTTAGCCCACAAGTGCAATCAACAATATAAGCTCACAAACACAGGAAAATAAGGCAATAAAACAGTAATAAAGGCACAAACAGTAGTCAAAGAGCTTAAAAGATCGAAAAATGCAAACAAAAAGTTTTAAAAATACTTATGATCAAGAAAGTTGCTTTTTCTGCTCTCTGCTGGCTTAGGAACTCTGCAGGGACCACGAGGAGCTATGCCAAGTTCTCTAATGCCAGAAAAGCCCGCCAAAGCGTGCTTTATAGCAGGGGCTGGAAAACAGGAAATGACCAAATGGCCAACAAATTACAAGTTGCTGCTTCTAACCACTCCTCTGAGGACAACAAGCAGCTCAGTACTCCCCACTCCCACTGGTGAGTAAAGAAACTACCTCTGGCCACAAAAGAAAAGTGAAGGAACACAGGAACCAAATGCAAAGCCCAGGGATCAGCAAAATCTGATCACTGGAACAACTAGCAAGTAAAGTTTATGAAAGGAGAAATATTTTTTTGTTTTTTTGTGGGGTTTTTTTCAAACAGACAGGAAAAAATGCAGTAAATGCTTTGTTTTCAACTAAATTGCTATCAAAGGCTGGTACACTTGAGTGTATTAGCCTGTTAGTTACTTTTAAGCAATACTTTAGCCCACAAGTGCAATCAACAATATAAGCTCACAAACACAGGAAAATAAGGCAATAAAACAGTAATAAAGGCACAAACAGTAGTCGAAGAGCTTAAAAGATCGAAAAATGCAAACAAAAAGTTTTAAAAAATACTTATGATCAAGAAAGTTGCTTTTTCTGCTCTCTGCTGGCTTAGGAACTCTGCAGGGGACCACGAAGAGCTATGCCAAGTTCTCTAATGCCAGAAAAGCCCGCCAAAGCGTGCTTTATAGCAGGGGGCTGGAAAAAAAGTACAGTTTTGTACCTACCATAAATGTAGATGTTCGAAGATCCACATTGCTGCAGTCATAACACTTGGGGTAGTCCGCTGTCCCAGTCGGCCCGAATACCAAAGTATTAGGCTGGCGTCGGTCAGAGGCGCATTAGACTGACGCCACGCCAGAGTAAAAATGCGCATGCCCGACGCCATTTCCTCAGTCTTTTCTTGCCCCAGATGTCAGAAGACCCTAAAAAGATAAGGCCAAACCAAAAACCAACAACACACCAAACTCCCCTGTACCAAATATATATACAATATATACAAAACAAGAAAGGTACAACCATCTCACCCACACCACCACTCCCAAACACAGAGGGGAAGGAGGGAGGAAATGGACTGCAGCAATGTGGATCTTCGAACATCTACATTTATGGTAGGTACAAAACTGTACTATGTTCTTCATCTCACATTGCTGCAGTCATAACACTTGGGTAGAATCCCAAAGCAGAGGTAAGGGAGGATGGCAAAATCACAAAGAAGCAGGAGCTGACAACATGCCCTGCAAAATAGCAGTGGCAAAACCAGCCCTAGATTTAGAGTAGAGAGGAAGGTGGTAATGCTTAGAGAATGTATGCACTGAACTCCAAGTAGCTGCCTCTAAAATATCCTTAGTTGCCACCCCCCTTAGAAATGCTGTAGAAGTGGCAGTAGCCCTAGTGGAATGAGGCCTAATCCCAGCAGGAATCTCTTTGCCATGATGGGAGTAACAGAAAGCAATGCAAAACCCAATCCACTTAGAAATAGTTTGTTTTGACACAGGCTTGCCCTGAGAACACAAAGCAAAAGAGACAAACAACTGCTGAGACTGTCTGAAATCCTTAGTCCTGCTTAAATAATAACGCAACTGCCTGTGTACATCTAAAAGTATGCAAAATCTTTTCTCCCTTATTTTGGGGATCTGCATAAAAGTAGGCAAATGAATAGTCTGGTTTAAAGCCACACTAGAAACCACTTTAGGCATAAAGGAAGGATTAGTTAAAGATACTCTATCCTTATGGAAAATTAAGAAAGGCTCAACTGCCATAAGGGCCTGCAATTCAGACACCCTTCTTGCAGAAGTAATGGCCAACAAAAATGCAGTCTTCCATGACAAATATTTCATTTCAGCAGTAGCTGCAGGCTCAAAAGGTTGTAGAGTGAGTTTTTCCAACACAAAATTGAGGTCCCAAGCAGGAGTAGGAGCTCTACGTGGGGGTCTTATATTCTTTGCCCCTCTAAGAAATTGCTTGAACAAAGGATGAGAAAACAATGGTGGGTCACAATCATAGTGAGCTGAAATTGCTGCAGCATGAATCTTGATGGAAGAGAAAGACAAACCTTTGTCCAATAATTCAGTAAGATATTGAAGAGCCGCACTCAAATTTGGCTCAGAAACATCCAAATCCTTTGCTGCACACCAAAATAAAAATCTCTTCCATTTTCCTGCGTACACTTTCCTTGTACTAGGTCGTCTGGCTTCCATAATCACCTTCAAAACCTGTTGAGGAAGCTGAGACCCGCTATGGCTTAAAACAGAATATGCCAGGCTGTTAGATGAAGAGAGTGAAGCTTGACATTGAGTAGATGCCCGTCCTTCTGAGACAATAGGTGTGGAATCAAAGGTAAGGGCCAAGGAGGCTTCCTTACCAGACTCCTCAGCAATGGGTACCAATGCTGCCGAGGCCAATCTGGAGCTATTAAAATCATCCTTGGCTTGTCTTGTCTGACCTTCAGGAGTACCTTTGGAAGGAGAGGCAGAGGTGGAAAGGCATACACTTGAAGATTTTTCCAACTGAAAGAAAGAGCATCCACTTTCCAGGCTGTGTGATGAAACCTTTTTGCAAAACTTTGGCAGCTGGTGGTTTAGTGGAGAAGCGAACAGATCTATGTCTGGAGTTCCCCAGGACACTGTCAATGTCTGAAATACATGAAGATCCAGTTTCCACTCGTGGGGATCCATGATTTGCCTGCTTAACACATCTGCTAAGGAGTTCTGTGCTCCTGGCAGAAACCTTGCTTGAAGATTTAGTTGCAAACTGAGAGCAGTCTCCCACAAAATCATTGCTTGCCTGCATAGAGGATAAGAATGTGTTCCCCTTGCTTGTTGATGTACCACATGACAGTTGTGTTGTCTGTCAGAATCAACACCTGTCCTGGAAGAAGTAAATCCTTGAAAGCCATTAATGCAAACTGGACTGCTAACATCTCCTTCATGTTGATATGTAGATGCTGTAGTCTGGCAGGCCACTTGTCTTGTATCCACTTTCCATTCAGATGAGCTCCCCAAGCTGTGTCTGAGGCATCTGTCGTTAAAATCTGACTCCTCTGGCCGGGTCACAGAGAGTCCCTTGTTTAGGTGACATTCCTGAGCCCACCACAAAAATTCCTTTTGAATGCAAGGTATTATTGGAATGACAGTGTCCAAATCCTGGCAGTGCTGTGTCCATAAGTTTTTGAGATACCATTGCAGCTTCCTCATATGCAGTTTGGCATTGGGAAGCACCAGAATACAAGATGCCATGAACCCTAAGGCTTGAAGGACTGTCCTTGCAGTCAGCCCGGACTGATGAGATAGTTGATGGAAGTAAAGAGAAAGATTCTTTTGTTTGTCCGGGGTTAAAAGGCCATCTGGGTTGCTGTATTCAGTCTCACACCCAGAAAGCACATGTCTTGAGAGGGTACTAGACTGGACTTTATTTCGTTCACAGAATACCCTAGGCATCTTAGCACTGCTATCACATATTCCAAATGCTGAAGAAGAACATCCCTTTCTTGAGCCAGAATCAGGCAGTCGTCCAAATAAGGATAGATTTGTATTCCTTTTAGCCTGAAAAGCTAGCACTGGAGCCAGAACTTTTGTGAATACTCTGGGCTCAGTAGATAAGCCAAAGGGCAATGCAGAGAACTGATAATGAAAATTTCCAGCTCGAAAACGCAGATACTTCCTGCAAACCAGTCTGATAGGAACATGAAGGTAAGCTTCCTTGAGATCCAGAGTTACCATCCAGTGATCTTTGCCCAGCAGAGGTAAAAGCTGTTGTAACGTCAACATTTTGAACTTGGGAATGTCCAGATAAGTGTTGAGGATAGATAAATCCAAAATTGGTCTCCATGTGTTCCCCTTTTTTGGTACTAGGAACAGGCGTGAATAAAATCCTAGGCCCCGTTCTGGCACAGGCACCGGTTGAATGGCCCCTATTTGGAGCAACAGAGAAATTTGTTTGTGCTCTTTTCTTTGTTGAGGAGGAATGTCTGGTATGCCTTTGAAAGGAGGCAAGGTATGGAAATAAAACCTGTAACCGTGGTAAATGACATCCAATACCCATCTGTCTTGGGTAATTAAACTCCAGTTTTCTCTGAAAATTGCCAACCTTCCTCCCAAAGGTGCTGCCAGCCGAGAAGAATCTGGCAGCTGAAAAGGCAGGTCATTGGGTCTGTTTACGAAAGGACTGACCCCTGCCCTCACCAGAAGACTGAGCAGGAGAACTCCCTGTTCTAGGCCTAAAGGAACCCTGAGCTCTGCCCCTCCCACGTCTAGACCTACCCCTAGACTGGGAATCATAAGCAGGATATGTCCACCCCTTAGTAGGCCAATTTCTACTAAACTTTGGAGGCTGAACCTGCAAAAAATCTTTAACAGTCTGCATAGACTTAGCCTTGTCTTCCATTTTCTTTAGAACTGCTTCCACAGGCGAACCAAACAACACATCAGATTGTAAAGGAGCATCTAAAATCCTTGTCTTAACATGCTCAGCCAAATTCTGATCCCTCAGCCAGGCGTGCCTTGAGAAGAACAGAACCGTGAAAGCAGCCACCCTAAGAGGCCTGTACAGCATCAAAACCACATTGCAAAGAATGCTTACCCACCTGTTCAGAAACATGAACCAAATCCTGCAACTCTTTACACTCAATACCTTCAGCCAAAGCATCTACCTTAGACTTTAATTGTGAAAGGAGATAATTTTGGTATTTCAACATGTGAAACTGGCAATTCAAAGCCCTCATGGCTAAAGTGGAAGAAGTATACACTTTCTTACCCCATCTATCCAAAGCCCTTGCCTCTTTATCTGGAGGAACAGGATTGTTAACAACAGAAGCTTTAACACCTTTAGGCCCCTGAGAAACAGTTTCTGGGTCTGCCCTAGGACTCTTAAAAAGATACTTATGAGCCTCAGGCACCCTATAATATCTATCGGTTTAACTGGAGCAGGGGGCAAAGAATCTGGATTCAGAGAAGCCTCTGCAAAAACATCTTCCACCACATTCAGCACCGGAGGAATAGCTAAAGGCCTATGCTGAGGTAGAAATAAAAATTCTCTAAGCCTTTTCCTGGAATCAGAGAAATCCTGGCCTTCCCATTTAAAATGCTCCCGCATAGAATGAAGAGTCTCTGAAAAAGAAAAATCCTCAGGAGGAGAAGCAGAAGGAGTAGAATCATCTACATCAGAATCAGAGTAAGGAGAATACTCCTGCAAGTCTTCAGCCAAGACTCAAGCATCCAAATACTGCTCAAAACTTCCAAGCTCAGGTTCCACCCTAGGCCTCTTATCAGGAGGGGGCATAGAACCTCTAATCATTGTAATTAAATCTTCTGCCATCTTAAGCATATGCTTCTTAGGTACAGACCCTGAAGAACTAGGAGTAACACCTGAAACAGAACCTGGCCTGCCCCTGGGAGAAGCCTTGGAAACAGCATGGGAGGGCCTAACTACTTTAGGAAGGGAGGGAAGAACAGCTACCTGAGAAGCCCCTTCCGCCTGGCCTACCTCCTGAGAGGTCACATCTTGCAGCAATAAAGTCTCTCCCTGGGATGCTAAAGAGATTTCTGGCTGAACCTCTGGCTCCACCGAGCCCTCTAAAGAACCGGCGTCCGATGGACGGTTCTTCCAGCCTAGGCTTAGCGGTTTTGTCCTTGCGCTTTTTAAGCGAGCGCCGAGCATCCGGCGGCATTTTATAATTACACCGCTTCCCAAAACTCCTCCAAAC